>NC_140727.1:1440000-1567500 GCF_050655825.1 Lonchura striata | reverse complement strand
AGTGTCAGTGTCAGTGTCAGTGTGAGTGCCAGGCCTGTGCTGTGAGTGTGAGTGTGAGTGTGTCAGTGTGAGTGTGAGTGTGAGTGTCAGTGTCAGTGTCAGTGTCAGTGTGAGTGTCAGTGTCAGTGTCAGTGTCAGTGTCAGTGTGAGTGCCAGGCCTGTGCTGTGAGTGTGAGTGTGAGTGTGTCAGTGTGAGTGTGAGTGTGAGTGTGAGTGTGAGTGTGAGTGTGAGTGCCATCCCTGTGCTGTGAGTGTGAGTGTGAGTGTGAGTGAGTGTGAGTGTCAGTGTCAGTGTGAGTGTGAGTGTGAGTGTGTCAGTGTGAGTGTGTCAGTGTCAGTGTGTGTGTGAGTGCCATCCCTGTGCTGTGAGTGTGAGTGTGAGTGTGTCAGTGTCAGTGTCAGTGTCAGTGTCAGTGCCCGCCCGGCTGTGTCCGGTATCCCCCCGGCCTCTCCCGGCGCCGCCCCGCTCCCAGCCCGGCCCCGCCGCCCGCGCTCCTCCCCGGGTGACAGCGGCCGAGCTCCGCTCCGGAGCCGCGGCTCTCCGCGAGCTCCCCGCACCGCCCCCCGGGCAGGGAATGCTCCGTGCCGGGGAAAGCTCCAGCCAGATCTGCTTTCAAAACGCCCGGTGCCATCTCCTGGGTGCTGCCCCTCTGCCAAGGGCTCTGAGTCTGCCACCGGGGCGTGCCGGCTGCCCCAGACCCCGCTGGGTGCCCGGTCCCCAGCTCCTGCAGGAACAAAGGTTTTAGGCGTTGCGGCTTAAAGATGAGAAATTATCCTGGCCCTGAGGCGGTGCGGCTGGGTAAACTGAGGCACGGCATCGCTGTGCCGGGCCGAACTTGGCTGTGAGCGCTGCGCCGGCGGATCGGCCCCGGCTGCCCCCAGCGCCCTTTCGGGGCTGGCAAAGCCCCCGCGCTCCTCCAGCGCCTCGGCCCCGCAGCAAAAGAGCTTTTGCATGACAAAACCTCGCCGGGACCCCCTCCCCGCCCAGCTGGAGCTGCCAAATCCCAGGAATACCCACCCCAAGGGCATTCCCGTGCCCGGCTGGGGCACCCCATCCTCTGCTGCCCCTCTCCTGCTGCAGCGGGTTAACGCCGTGCCCGGGCTCAGCATCCTCCTCTCGTGCGGGCTCTGCCGGCTGCCAGGAGGGAGGGACGGGGCGGGACGAGCAGCCTGCCAACACGGTAGTATCTTTTTTTTTTTTTTTTTTTTTCCCTTCTTAATTAGGGGAAGGAATAAATATAAAAGGAGGAGGGAAAGGGGAAGGAAGAAGAAAAAAAAAAAAAAAAAAAAAGCAGAGTGGAGGACGCGGACACACACACACAGAAGGCTCTTTTCTCGGCGCCTGCCTGCACTTATGCCTGGTGCAGCTCCTTCGCAGCCCTCCTGCCAACCTGCTGCCGCCCGCTGCCCCGGAGGAGCCGCAGCCCAGCCGCACGCCCGGAGCCCGGCCCAGGGGAGCCCCCGCGGGCGCTGCCGTTCCCCCCGGTGCGGGGCCGCCGCCACGCACGGAGCAAGGTGGGCTCGGGGCCGCCGGTGCCCCCGGGGCGCTGCCGTGGTGCGCTTTCCATCCCGGGATCGCCTTTCAGCTCCGCGCGGGCGGAAAGCGAGACGAGACCTGAGCCGCTGCGGGGATGCCGAGAGGTTTCCCGGGGCTTTTCCCCGCGGGATGAGGGCACGGGGGGCACCGTCCTGCCCTGCAGCGGGGGATGCTCGGGGAGCTTTGTCCTTGTCCCCGACGCTCCCGAGCGCAGCGCCGCGCTGCCGGTGCTTCCAAAGGGGGCAGCTGGCAGCGGCTCCGCAGCGCCGGAGGCACAGCGGGGGCTGGGGGGGGGCTCTTGCGAAGTTGGAAGGAAAAAGGAATTTTGGTGCTGCCCGGCTGCTGCAGCCTGGAGCCCAGCCCGGCCCGCAGCCTCTCCAGCAGCGGGGCTGCGAGCGGCTGGGCAGAAAAGGGAATTTTCTGCGCTGTTTCTGCAGTTGCTCCCGCGGGAAGATCGTTTTGGGAGAGGGGTCAGGGATCCAGGATGGGGCCGGTGTGTTCCGCTTGTCCTGCAGAGTCTCTGCTCCTTGTCCCAAGGAGGCTGCAGGCAGGGTAGCGGTGCAAAGGGAAACTGAGGCACGGAGCTGGGCAGGGATCCGGCTCCCCCCACTCCTTCCCGCTCCCCGTGGGGGTGGGCTGGGCTTAGGGGCAAAGCTGCCCGGTCCCGGGGGCTGGGGCCGAGCCCAAGGTTTGGGATGGCTGCAGGGCACCGCCAGCGCTCCCTGTCCCCCCCCAGCTCTCCCTGCTGCTGTCCCAGCGCGGGAGGCAGGAGGGGCCGGGGGAAATTGGTCAGGATTCCCTGGCTTTTCCCAACCCATCAGCCCCACTGTGAACCCCAAATCCACGGCAGGGTGTCCAGGGAGAGGGAATTTTCCTGCAGCCCTCTGACCCACTGTGAACCCCAAATCCACGGCAGGGTGTCCCGGGGAGAGGGAATTTTCCTGCAGCCCTCTGACCCACTGTGAACCCCAAATCCATGGGAGGGTGTCCCGGGGAGAGGGAATTTTCCTGCAGCCCTCTGCCCCACTGTGAACCCCAAATCCACGGCAGGGTGTCCCGGGGAGAGGGAATTTTCCTGCAGCCCTCTTCCCCCGCCGCAGCCCGAGCATTTCGTCCCCAGGACGAAGGGGCTGCCCTTGAGCATCCCTGCCAGGGAGCTCTGCTCCCGTCACGCCGACTTCTCCAATCTCAGCCTAACCCAGAACCTGTTGCTCTTCCTTTTGGCCGCCCGGGGGGTGGGAGAATCCTCCCTCTGCCCAGCCTGGAGCCTTTTGCAGCTTCTGGGCTCGGGCACGGCAGGGAGAGGGTGAGCAGGGTATTTCAGGGAATGGCTTTAGACTGGGAAAACTGGGAGAAGGAGCGATGTTGTGCTGGGAGGGGGGAGATGCGAGTTTGGCAGCGGGGCTGGCTCCCACCCGAGCTGCGGTGCCGGAATCAGGGACCCCCACCCTCCAGCCCGCACTACTGCCCCACCTCGTGCCTCAGTTTCCCCGCCGGAGCCTGGGAAGGCGGGGATGGGTGTGCAAACCTTTCACGTGTGCGTGTGACACACTTACCCAGGGGCACATGTGCGGGTTCTGCTCCCCCCCCCGCTCCTCCGTGCGGGGCTGGATCTCCCCAGGGACCCTCCCCGCGCTCTCCCGGACCCCCCAGCAACAAGGAGCGCCTTTCTCCCCGCTCGGGGGGCGAGGGGCAGCTGCAGGGACCCCCCCTTGTCCCCAGCTGCTTCCGGCTCTGAGCTGTGCCAGCCGCCGCTGCCAGGAGCCCGCGGGCGCTCCCCGCGCATCCCTGAGCTGGCATCAGCCTGGCACGGCCCCGCTCCCCTCGGGGACCCCTCCGCGGCGGTGGGCACGGATTCCGGGGGGGCAGCGCCGCTTTGCAGCTCCGTGGGGACGGGCACGGAGCAGCCAGGAGCGAGCCGGGGCGGCAGCGGCGTGGCCAGAGCCCTTTGCGGGTGGGGACGGGCTTGGAGCGGGGCCAGGCCGGGCCGGAGGCTGCTGACTCATTCTGCAGCTCAGCATCCCTGGAAAGCCGCGGCTCTGCTCCCTCCTCCTCCTCCTCCAGCTCGCTGCGGGCTGCCAGGGCACCTTGGGAGCCGGCACGAGCAACCATCAGTGCGGGGAGAGCGGAGAAAAGGCCGCTCGCAGATGGAAAGGGACACATCTGCAGCCCAGATCCTGCAGGTGCCACGTCTCTGAAAGCAGGGCCGAGCTCAGGGGACAAAGGAAGAGCTGTCCCGTCCCAAAATAGATTTCAGCTCCGTTTTCCACCCGGTTTCGCACAGAAATGGAGGTTTGGTGGCCGTGCCACGTGCGTGCCCGTGTGTCTGTGTGATCCTCCTGAGCTCTCTGGGACAGCCGAGCTCAGCTGAGCTGCTGCCATTAAACCCATTCAACCTTTTTTGGCTGCTCTTCCCCGGCCCCGCTCTCAGCTTTTCCCTCAGAGCTTGTGGGTTGAAAGATTTTTCCATTTGAGGCGAAACAGGAAAAATAGCCGAGGCAAAAATCCAACCCCAAACCCCAAACTCGAGGTCTGAGAGCCTCTTGCCATGGTGGGGCTCGGGGAGCCGGGGCCATCAGCCGTGGGCAGGCTGCAGCTGGGTTTAACCCTTTCCACACCCCGTTCCAGTGCCAGCACACAGTCGGGGACGGGCACAGGAGGAGAGCGGGCACTCCAGCTTGCCCAATTCCTGGAATTTTATCACTTGGATTTCCTCCCCGGGACTTCAGGGCCGTTGTCCCCGCCACCACGGCGCCTTGGGGACGGGAAGAAAAGGTGCCAGTGACAAAAGCCTTCCTCGCTTGGCTGCCCAGGGGGTGGCACCAGCCCCCGGACTGGAGCCTGGCCACGGCTGCCACGCAGGAGGGTTTTGTCCCTCGCTCCAGAACCATGGGGCTGCATTCAAAATATCTGTCTGGAGCACAGAACGCTCCTGGCTCGGCCCTGGCACCACTGGCCAGCTCCTGGGCACCCCAGCTTTGGCTGCTCCTGTGGGAAGGGGAGGTTGGTGCTCTGCACTGGACGGTCGATGCCCATGGGGGGTGGTGCCAGGGGTGGGTTTTTGGGGTTAGGAGCTATACCTGCATCGTGCCTCGTGCTGTGGGCTACGCAGCCGTGATTTGTGGTGCCAGGGATGGACACCCGTGGTGCCAGGGGCTGCGTGTCCATGGTGTGTGGTGCCAGGGATGGACACCCGTGGTGCCAGGGTCTGTGTGCCCATGGTGTGAGCTGCCAGGGCTGTATGGCCTCGGCTCCAGGGACTGCGTACCCTCGGTGTGTGGTTCCAGGGATGTATGACCATGGCTCCAGGGGCTGTGTGCCCATGGTGTGTGGTGCCAGGGTTGTACATCCATGGCTCCAGAGACTGTGTGCCCATGGTGTGTGGTGCCAGGGCTGTATGGCCATGCCTCCAGGGGCTGTGTACCCTCGGTGTGTGGTGCCAGGGCTGTACATCCATGGCTCCAGGGGCTGTGTGCCCATGGTGTGTGGTGCCAGGGCTGTATGGCCATGCCTCCAGGGGCTGTGTACCCTCGGTGTGTGGTGCCAGGGCTGTACATCCATGGCTCCAGGGGCTGCCCATCCGTGGTAAATGGTGCTGGGCAGTGCCTGCACAGTGGGCGGTGCCAGGGCTGGAGTCACAGCCTCTCCCCGGAGCAGTGCTGCCCTGGGCACACTCTGGGAACACAGAGTGGCTTGAGCGGGCACACAGATGGCCAGGGCAGCATCCCGTCAGGCCGTCCCTGCAGCCTGGCCCGCGCTGCTCCTGTGGCTGCTGAGATCAATGCGGCACAAAGAGCTCATCCATTACAAACCGCTCCGAGTCCCGGGCTGCTCCGTGCCCAGGCACCCTGCATCCCTGGCACGGGGGGCTGGGGAGCCCCAGCAGCCTCCGCAGAGGGGTGAGGGGGCACTGGGGCAGTGCGCCTGGCAGGGACATTGCCCCACATTCCCAGCATCCGCCTCCTGGCTGGGCGCTGCCAGAGCAGCAAGGACACCCCAGGATGTGCCTGTCACCCCCCGTGCTGCCCCGGGGAGGGCTGGCTGGTGGCAGCGCTGCCCGCTGGGCTCTGCTTTCAGCGCTGGTGCCCAGCCCGGCGGTGGGAGCCCTTTGTGCCCGGCAGGCTGAGCGAGGCCCGGGACATAATGGATGCTTTGGGCAGCGCTGCTTTTCCCAGCCCGCGCACCGGGAGCCTGCGGCGTGAGGCGAATGGCAAAGGAGCCGCGCTGCTCCTGCCTCCCCCTCTGCCCGGCCCCGGGCGCTCCGGGCATCCCTCCCTGCGCAAGGCACCCCTGGCAGGGCACACGAGCGTGAGCACCCGTGTGTGAGCACCCGCAGCGGCACCAGCACACGCGTGTGCACACCCGCAGTGGCACCAGCACACGTGTGTGAGCACCCGCATGTGAGCACCCGCAGCGGCACCAGCACACGCGTGTGCACACCTGCAGCGGCACCAGCACACACGTGTGCACACCTGCAGCAGCAGCAGCACACACGTGTGAGCACCCGCAGCGGCACCAGCACACGTGTGTGAGCACCCGCGTGTGAGCACCCGCAGTGGCACCAGCACACGTGTGTGCACACCCGCAGCAGTACCAGCACACGAGCGTGAGCACACGTGTGTGAGCACCCACAGTGGCACCAGAACACGTGTGTGCACACCCGCAGCGGCACCAGCACACGTGTGTGCACACCTGCAGCGGCACCAGCACCCACGTGTGAGCACCCGCAGCGGCACCAGAACACGTGTGTGCACTCCTGCAGCAGCAGCACACACGTGTGCACACCTGCAGCAGCAGCAGCACACGAGCATGAGCACCCACGTGTGCACACCCGCAGCAGCACCTGACCTCAGCCCGCTCCACAAGGCACCCCTGGCAGGCCACACGAGTGTGAGCACACGTGTGTGCACACCTGCAGGAGCACCAGCACACACGTTGCACACCTGCATTAGCACCAGCACACGCGTGTGCACACCTTCAGCACACACGTGTGCCCTGCGTGCTCGCTCACATCCCTCAGCGCCTCTCTCCTGGCCAAACACCCGCTGAGGTCTCCTGACCCAACCCTCCCGGAGCTTTCTCACGGTGGCACCACGGGCACACGGCCCTGCTGCTGGCACTGCCTCGCTGCCCGCGGCAGCCAGAGCTTGGGCTGAGACCATCTGTGCTCTGCAGGCCGGGCTGGCCCCTGCTGTCCCCAGGGGACCCTTCCCGGGGAAGGCCAGAGGGGCTGGACGGCACCCAGTGCCTCCCAGCCAATGCTCCTGGTTGCTCGTGTTGTCTTCCTCCTCCTGTGAACCGGGGCACTTTCCCTTCCCTTCCCTTCCCTTCCCTTCCCTTCCCTTCCCTTCCCTTCCCTTCCCTTCCCTTCCCTTCCCTTCCCTTCCCTTCCCTTCCCTTCCCTTCCCTTCCCTTCCCTTCCCTTCCCTTCCCTTCCCTTCCCTTCCCTTCCCTTCCCTTCCCTTCCCTTCCCTTCCCTTCCCTTCCCTTCCCTTCCCTTCCCTTCCCTTCCCTTCCCTTCCCTTCCCTTCCCTTCCCTTCCCTTCCCGAGCGATTTTTGGTACTTTTCTGTGTTCCCAGCACACCTGGTGGTTTTTGTTTCCCCCTCCCGGGGCAGATGCAGGGATGGGAGATTTTTGGTACTTTTCTGGGTTCCCAGCACACCAGGTGGTTTTTCCCCCTGCCAGGGCAGAGCATGGCCCCAGCCCTGCCGCCGCCGCTGCTGCTGCTCTGGGTGTTTGTCCCCACCGTGGTCCCGCAGGCGTTCGGCCCCGGAGATGGCACAGGTAACTCGGCATCCCCACGGGTGCCCCGTAACGGGGGTCTCGGGGGGTCCCCCACACCAGCCCCGCTCACGGCTCCCCTCTTCTCCCTCCCAGAGGACCTCAAGGCTCTGCAGGTGTCCATCCCACGGCAGCCAGCCCTCGACGCCGTGCTGGCAGGCGACATCACCATCCCCTGTCTCATCAGCTACCTCGGCCCCCCGCCCTCGGGCGGCCGCCGGGCGGTCCTGGGCACCCCCCGGGTCAAGTGGACCTTCATCTCTGAGGGCAGGGAGGCGGAGATCCTGGTGGCTCGGGGGGACCGGGTGAAGGTGAGCGAGGATTACCGGCTGCGCGCCTCCCTGCCCATCTTCCACCGGCGCTACACCAACGCCTCCCTGCTGCTCACCGAGCTGCGCCCCAACGACTCGGGCATCTACCGCTGCGACGTGCAGCACGGCATCGAGGACGGCCACGCCATCCTCCACCTCAAAGTCAAAGGTACCTCCGGGACGTGGGACAGCCTCTCCCGGCTCTGCCAGCGCTCCCCTGGGTGCGTTTGGCGGGGGGCTGCTGCGAGCCCCTTGCCCACGCCCTGTCTGCCCCAGGGGTGGTGTTCCACTACCGGGAGGGCTCCATGCGCTACGCCTACACCTTCGCCGAGGCGCAGGAGGCTTGTGCCAGGATCGGTGCCAGCATCGCCACCCCCGAGCAGCTCTACGCCGCCTACCTGGGGGGCTACGAGCAGTGTGACGCCGGCTGGATCGCCGACCAGACCGTCAGGTGGGCACCGCCGCTGCCCGGGCACCGTGGCCGGGGCCTCGCCCGGCGGCTCCCCAGCGAGTCACCGGCCCCGCTGTGCTTTCCTGGCCCAGGTACCCCATCCAGACACCCCGCGAGGCTTGCTACGGAGACATGAACGGCTTCCCTGGGGTGAGGAACTACGGCGTGGTGGACCCGGAGGACATGTACGATGTGTACTGCTACGCTGAGGACCTCCCAGGTGCCCGTGGTGCCACCTCTTGCTTTTGCTCCCACGCTAACTTGCCCCCGTAACCCACTGCAAACCCAAGAGGAAAAGCTGCCCTGAGCTGCAGGTTCTGCCTCTCGGCAGTGGGGACCTGCTGTGCTGCTCCCTAAAACATTCCTGGTTCACTCTGCCGGGCTGTGGGGCTCTGTGCCTCGCAGCTGGCAGCGCTCAGGCCGGGGTGTGCCCGCAGCCATCTGCCCCACAGCTGCAGCACGCTGGGTTGGGTGGTTTGGGGTTTGGTTTTGCTGTGCCGTGCTTTGCGTGGGATACAGGGCTGCGTGGGGGGGGGGGGGCTGCTCCCACCTTTGGGGGTCCCCACTGGCGGTGGCACTGCTGTGGGGTGGGCTGGGTGATGCCAGGCAGGTGGCAGGGGGACAAGGGCAGCGGTGGGGTTGATACCTGCTGTACCTTGGGGCAGAGGCCCCAGCCCTCCTGGGCATGAAGCCTCACCACGGAGCTCGCTGGGCTTGAAGACCCCCTTACAAATGCCCATACGTGGATTTCTCAATGCAGTTCTTAGAAATGCCCACACGTGGATTTCTCAGTTTGGATCTCTTTAGAAATGCCCCACACGTGGATTTCTCAGTGCAGGGCCACGCCTGCACTGGACCTGCTCCTCTGCAGTCCCGCTCAGGGCTGCTTCGAAGTCTCAGCTCTGCTTGTGAGGGTGGGAATCAATCCCAGGTGGAGTGAGAGCTCCAGGGCCTGCACTGTGGCTCTCTGTGCATGGCGGGGATGCAGGCAAGGATGCAGGGATGCAGGCAGGGATGCAGGGATGCAGGGAAACAGGCAGGGATACAGGCACATATGGAGGCAGGGAAGCGGGGATGGAGGCAGGGAAGCAGGCAGGGATGCAGGCAGGGATGCAGGCAGCAATGCAGGCAGGAAGGCAGGCAGGGATGCAGGGATGCAGGCAGGGAAGAACTCAGGAAGGCAGGGATGGAGGCAGGGATGCAGGCAGGGATGCAGGCAGGGAAGCAGCGATGGAGGCAGCAATGCAGGCAGCAATGCAGGCAGGGAAGCACTCAGGAAGGCAGGGAAGCAGGCAGGGATGCACGCAGGGAAGCAGGGATGCAGGCAGGGAAGCCGGGATGGAGGCAGGGATGCAGGCAGGGATGCAGTGATGCAGGCAGGGAAGCCGGGATGGAGGCAGGGATGCAGGCAGGGATGCAGTGATGCAGGCAGCAATGCAGGCAGGGAGGCAGCTCTCCTCCAGCCCCCGTGCTCCTGCCCACCCTGCAGCCTCCATCTCCGCTCCGGGGGTCGCGCAGGGAGCGGAGGCGCTGCGGGGGCTCCGCGCCCGCTGCCCTGCCCAGCTCTGAGCCCCGTCTCGTCCGTCTGTCCGCAGGGGAAATCTTTCTGGAGACGGCCCCGGCGCGGTTCACGCTGGAGGAGGCGGCGCAGCGCTGCCGGGCGCTGGGCGCGGAGCTGGCGAGCCCGGGCCAGCTGTACGCGGCCTGGAACGCGGGGCTGGACGCCTGCAGCCCCGGCTGGCTGGCCGACGGCAGCGTCCGCTACCCCATCGTCACCCCGCGGGAGCGCTGCGGCGGGGCTCTGCCCGGCGTCAAAACCATCTTCCTCTTCCGCAACCAGACGGGATTCCCCGACGCCCAGAGCCGCTACGATGCCTACTGCTTCCGAGGTAAAGAGCGGCGCCCCCGGGCCGCGGGGCTCCCCGGCGGGGAGCGGTGCGAGGCCTCGGAAGCCTCCGGGCGGGCTGCGGCTCCCGGCGGCTGCGGCCGGGCTTGGGATGGGCTCCCCGGGTGTTCCCTGTGCCGGCGCTGCGCTGTCGGGGCAGAGCGGGGGGGGCTGGCACCGCCTGGAGCCGCTGCGCTGGGACGGGGATGCCTTGCATGCCGATAGACCCCGCCGGGGGAGGCATAACCTGCATGGTCCTGACACTGCATGCTGACAACCCCTCGGTGAGGCAGGCTGCATGGCCCCAGCAGTGCATGCTGACACCCCTCTGTAGGGCAGGGATGCTCTGCACGGCTCCAGCAGTGCATGCTGACACGTCTTGGTACAGCAGGGATGTTCTGCAGGGTCCCAGCAGTGCAGGCTGACACCCCTTGGTACAGCAGGGATGCTCTGCAGTGCTCCAGCAATGCAGGCTGACACCTCTCCATAGGGCAGGGATGCAGCAGTACATGCTGACACCTCTCTGTAGGGCAGGGATGCTCTGCTTGGTCCCAGCAGTGCAGGCTGACACCTCTCCATAGGGCAGGGATGCAGCAGTGCATGCTGACACCTCTCTGTAGGGCAGGGATGCTCTGCACGGCTCCAGCAGTGCATGCTGACACGTCTTGGTACAGCAGGGATGTTCTGCAGGGTCCCAGCAGTGCAGGCTGACACCCCTTGGTACAGCAGGGATGCTCTGCAGTGCTCCAGCAATGCAGGTTGACCCCTCTCCATAGGGCAGGGATGCAGCAGTGCATGCCGACCCCTCTCCATAGGGCAGGGATGCAGCAGTGCATGCTGACACCACTCTGTAGGGCAGGGATGCTCTGCACAGCTCCAGCAATGCAGGCTGACACTCCTCTGTAGGGCAGGGATGCTCTGCACAGCTCCAGCAGTGCATGCTGACATGCTGTGGCAGAGCAGGGATGCTCTGCATGACTCCAGCAGTGCAGGCTGACATGCTGTGGCAGAGCAGGGATGCTCTGCATGACTCCAGCAGTGCAGGCTGACACCCCTTGGTACAGCAGGGATGTTCTGCAGTGCTCCAGCAATGCAGGCTGACATGTCTCCATAGGGCAGGGATGCAGCAGTGCATGCTGACACTGCTCTGTAGGGCAGGGATGCTCTGCACAGCTCCAGCAATGCAGGCTGACACTCCTCTGTAGGGCAGGGATGCTCTGCAGAGTCCCAGCAGTGCATGCTGACATGCTGTGGCAGAGCAGGGATGCTCTGCATGACTCCAGCAGTGCAGGCTGACACCCCTTGGTACAGCAGGGATGCTCTGCAGGGCTCCAGCAGTGCATGCTGACACGCTGTGGCAGAGCAGACAGGCCCTGCATGTCCTCAATCCTCGGTGCCACGTTACAGTGGCAGAGCAGGGGTGCTCTGCATGGCACCATCACGGTATGGGCTCCGTGGGCACGGCTCCAGGAGGTTCAGCCCGGGGCTGCTGGCCTGGGGAGCACTCCTGGCTCCCCGCCGGGCTGGTCTGGGGCGATGGTGGGCACCAAGGAGACCTGTGGGGAGCAGCAAGGCGCTGCCTGTGAGCGCTGAGGTGGGACAGACTGGCAGGATAAGGGGCACAGAAGGGAGAAGTTTTCCCTCCAGCCCTCCTGCCTGCCCCCACATCTCCGTGTGCGTGCTCCGGGCCGCGGGGGCTCACGGCGTGGGGATGCTGCGCATCCCTGGGCCTCAGTTTCCCCATCTCTCAGCAGGGACAGCCGTGGGTTAGGCAGGATGGACCCGTGCCGTGACTGCACAACCCCCGTAACCCACTAACCCCCCGTGCATGTCTGCCCTCCCTGGGGCGGGGATGGGGGTGCAGAGAAGGATCCCCACAGGGAGGGGAATGCAGGCGTCAGGATCTGGCCCCACGGCGTGCTGCTGAGCCCCACGGCTCCTGCTGGGGCTGTTGGCTCTGCCAGCGCCTGGGAGGGCCCGATCCTCCCCCGTGCTGGCCCCATCTAGGAGGGGAAGGGGAGGCTGAGGAGAGCTGGGTCCCTACCGGGGTGCCAAGGCTCCAGGCCCGCGAAGGGGTGAGGTCATCTCTGCGTGCTGCGGAGCCAGGACAGGGCAGTAATATCCCACTTTCTTTCTGCCCACAGAAGGGACAAACTCTTTCCCTGAGGCTGCAGGAAAATACCGAGCCCAAGAGCCCGAGGAGAATCTCCTCCAGGAGATTGTCACAGTGGCAGAAAAGCTGGAGGAGCTGCAGCTGCCCAGAGCGCACGTGGAGATTGAGTCGCGAGGGGCCATTTACGCCGTCCCTTTCTTTGGGGACACTGATGTGGGAAAGCCGAGCCAGTCCCCTGAAGACGCCCTGGGGCCAGGGGCCCGGCATCCCCCACTAGCCACCTCCGTGTCCTCAGGTCACCCCACCTCTGCCTCCCCTTTCCCCACAGCCCCGGCCACCCCGAGGCAGGCGTCCCATTCTCTGGGGAGCTGGGGGACAGTGGGGGACTGTCCCACTGGGTAGGTCCAGCAGCTGGGACACAGAGCAGCCACAGAACGGAGGCACAGGGAGAGGTCAGAGGCCCCTGAGGGTGCCCGGGTCACCCCGGCTGTCCCTGTCCTTCCCCTGGAGGCAGCACCCATGGGGGCTCCAGCGTCTTGCTGTAGGGCTGTGCAGGGGCAAAGGGACATCTGCGTGTCCCAGCCTGTGCTGGAGCAGGGCTTGGCAGCAGCAGGAGCTGCAGAAGGAGCTGGCAGCCGGAGGGACGCGAGGCGAGGAGCGGCGCTGCGGGGCTGAGCGCGGCTCCCACCGCAGCGGAGCCGGGGCTGGGCTCGGCCGCGCCCGGAGCTCCGCGGGGACAGCGCCACACGGGCTCGGGGCCGCTCCCATCGCCCCGCACGCCTTTGTGCGAGCACGATCGGCGGTGCCGGCGGCTGCCCCGTGCTCTGGCCGCTCCGCTCACGGCCTTTCTGCCTTGCCCTTTGCAGAGGAGGCGCAGGGAGCAGCGCCGGGCGGGGGCCCCGGCAGCGCAGCGGCGGAGAGCCCGGGCGGAGGGCGAGACCCCGGCCAGCCCACGGAGCCAGAGGGACCCACGGCTGCCCCAGCAGGTGACACGGAGCCGCCCGAGGGCTTTCCTCGTCCGCCCAGCCCCGTCGCCCCCACGCAGCGCCCAGACCGCCCGCGGGACGCCTTGGGGCGGCCGGCCCGCCCCGCCAGCCCGGGGCCACCTGGGCACCGTGCGACATCGCCAACCAGTGCCACCTCTGCCGCCCCGACAGAGAGCCGAGGAGCCGGCGGGAGCCCCCGCGGCGGGCAGAACTCCGGCGGGGCGAGCACCCCCTTTTCTGCCGCTGAGGACGCCGAACTCTCCGGAGACGCGGTGGAAAGGCCCGGGGCTTCCCCGCTGCCCCCTGCGCCCCGCCAGCCGCAGGACGAGGCAGAGGAGCAGTCGGGAGCCGCGTGGCTCCCCTCGCCCGCCGCCCCGGGGCACCGCAGCGCTGTGCCCGCAGCGACCCCGTGGCACGCAGAGCTCCCCGGCGGCAGCAGCAGCGCCCCGGCCCTGGCAGGAGAGGAGGCAGCGCCGCCGCCGCCGGGCACAGACCGCGGGATGCCCGCTGCAGCTTCCGAGGAGGAGGAGGAGGAGGAGGAAGAGCAACCTGCTCCCTCCATTGCCAGCGTGGAGGGTTTCATTGCAGCCGTTCCTGGAGAAGCAGGTGGGACCCGCAGGGATGGCCTCGGCTCTCCCCGCACTGACACCTCCGGGGGGCTCCTGCCGGGGACCCCCGCGGGGGACCCAGCCCCCAGCACGGCCGTGCCCCTGCCCGCCCTGCCCACCGAGCGGGCCAGCGTCGGGGCGGGCGCCTGCTCGGCCCGGGGTCCCTGCCGTGCCACCCTTGCCCTCGGGGCAGCCGTCCTGGCTGCTCTCTGGCACTAGAGATAGCCAACACCTTTCCTTCACGCTGTGCTTCCCTCTGTCCGTCTGTCTGTCCGTGTCTCCTCTCTCTCTCTCTCTCTCTCTCTCTCCTCCTCAGCTGGGTAAGGGAAGGTTACAGGTCTGGAGAGGCACATATTTGTCAAACAAATTGGTCTGATCTCTGCATGCTCTTAAATCTCTTCTACTTCTGTGAAGTGTTTTAATGACTGTTTCCATGAAAAAGCCAATAAGCAAAAGGTGGACCCAGTCCCTGCTCTGACTAACCGTGGTACTAATAAAGGGAATTAAAAGCTTTGTAGAACAAGCATCTCGGCGAGCTCTTCCCTTCGTCCTTGCGCCCGCTGCCCCTGCGCCTCTCCCACTGACGAACTAATCCCGCGATCCCGGCCCTGCCCGCCCCCGGCAGGGTGGGAGGGACCCCTGCGAGGGCTGCGAGGGCTGGGGCTGCTTTGCACCCTCCACGTGCCCCCCGGGACTGACCCTGCACTGCCCCGGGAGGAGGGGCGAGGGCTGGACGCTGCACGGCAGGAGCAGGGGGAGACACGGGGGACACCGAGGCTCATGGGGTGCAGACCCCCACACCCAGGCCACCCTGCCTTGGGGCCCACAGCCCCCAGTGCCGCCCCCCACGGGGGCTGAGCAGAGGGAACACGACCTGCCGTGGGTGGGTGTCACCCACCAGCCGCACCCTGCCCGTCCCGCTGCCAACCCCCCGTACCTCTGCCCCATCCCGCTCCCTGCAAGGGAATCTGCGGCAGAGGGCACCGTGTGGGGTCCCTGCCCCCCCAGCAAGGTCTGGCAGTGCCCAGCCCGGTCCCACGGCACGGGGGAGGCTCTGTGGAGGGCGGCCAGACCCGTGGGATGGCGGCCTTTGCCTTGGCAAGGAGAGGTGCCCGGGAAGAGCCAGCCATGGGACATTGGCATCGCTCATCTCGCCCTGCTGGGGCTGAGCTGCACATCCCGAGCGAGCCGCCGGCACCTCGTGGGGAGGTGACGCTCCCTGGGGAGGGGTGAGGGTGGCACATCACCCTCGTCACTTCTCCACAGAGCCAAGGCCCATCAAACGGGGCGTGATGAGGCTGGAGCGGGTCAAGGACTTGGAGTGTGCCCTGGCTGGGGCTGGCAGCAGCCCTTCATCACGCTCGTGATGCGCTGGGAGCACACGCCGTGCTCCGGCTGCATTAATGACCGTAACGGGCTCCTGGGGAAGTGCTGGCTGAGTTATCAGCCTTGGCCAGGCTGGAGGTGACACCAGAGGGACAGGCCTGCAGTCACCTTGCTGCCAGGCCAAGGACACGTGGCTGGGACGTGCCAAAAGCTTTATGGTGGGCACGCTTCCCTCCCGAAACGCTGCGTCCCTCCAGGGGAAAGCAGGAGCTGGCCTGGCCAGAGGGAGCGGGCTGGCACGGTGAAGGGGAGAGAAGAGCCCCCAGCTCTCCTCTCTGTGCTCCAGGGGGAGGCCGAACCCCCAGTCTGGCCAGCTCGGGGCCGGGGCTGCCGAGCCCTTCACAGCCGGTGCTGGAAGGGCAGCGTGGGGCTGCTCCAGGCACCCGAGACCTTCCCCTGCGCCAGGCTGGCGGCCCCAGGAGGCGGCTCAGAGACCGGCGTGCCGTGGGACGCTGCGGGGACGGGGCTGCGGCTCCGAGGATGTCCCTGAGCTCGGCTGCGTGTCCTTGCAGGTGGCTGCGTCCCCAACCCCTGCCTGAACGGAGGGACCTGCGTGGAGGACGGCGCCCAGCTCGCCTGCGTGTGCCTGCCTGGCTACGGAGGCGGCAGCTGTGAAAGACGTGAGTCCCCTGGGTGCCCCCCCGGCCACGCCGCCCGGCTCCTGCTGCCGAACCAGCGGCCCAGGAGGCACAGATTGGGGCAGGCGGGAGGTTGGGGGGAGCTGGGCTCCGCGCTGACCCTCTCCTCTCTCCCGCTGCCCCCCGGCGCCGCTCAGCCCTGCGCAGCTGCAGCCCCGGCTGGGACAGCTTCCAGGGAGCCTGCTACAGGCACTTCTCCACGCGGAGGAGCTGGGAGGACGCAGAGAGCCAGTGCAGGCACCACGGGGGGCACCTGGCCGCCATCCTGACCCCCGAGGAGCAGGACTTCATCAACGGTACGTGCCGGCGCTGCTTCCCTCCTCCTGCGCCCCTCCGGGGGCTGCAGCTCTGGGCTGGGTCTGGAGCAAGGCAGAGCCAGCCCTGCAGGGCTGGATGGACACACGGACACACAGGCCAGAAGATGGATGGGTCATGCAGGGACACGGCAGCAGACAGGTTCAGTCCTTGGAGTGTGTCCAGAGAAGGGAGCAGAGTGGGGAAGGGGCCCTGCAGCACCAGGAGCCCCTCAGGGAGCCGGAGGGGGCTCAGCCTGAAAAAAGGAGGCTCAGGGGGGACCTTCTCACCTTCTACAATCCCCTGACAGGAGGGTGGAGTCGCTTGGGGGAGGGCTCTGCTCCCAGGGAAGAAGGGACAGGACCAGAAGAAGTTGCACCAGGACAGGGTTAGGTTGGATATTGGGAAAATTCCTCCATGGAGAGGGAGGAGGGACTGCCCAGGGGAGCCCCCATGGCTGAAGGGATTTAGGAGACCTGTGGCTGTGGCTCCTGGGGACTGTGGTGCCCTTGGCTCTGGGGATGGGTGGACTTGGTGACCTTGCAGGAAACCAACAAAATCCCACGCAGAGGGTTGGGTGTGTGCACCTAAATGTGAAGGCAGAGCCATAACCTGCCTGAAATGAGCCTCGGAGGGATGGGGGGAAGGCAGAGCGGGGGACAAGCGCCGTGGGAATGGGACAGAGAGCAAAGAGGCCTGGAGGAACACGAGGGTGGAGGAAGAGGGGCAGGGAGAGACCTCACAGGAAGCTGCAGGGACAGGCAGGGACTGGCTGGGCCAGAAAAGGGACTGGTAGAGCCAGCTGGGGACTGATGCAGACAGGTGGGACTTGTAGGGACAGGAGGGGACAGGCAGGGACTGGCAGGGACACGTGGGGACCTGCAGGGCCAGTTGGGGACCGGCAGAACCAGGTGGGGACAAGCTGGGACAGCTGGGGACCAGCGGGGACACGCTGGGACCTGCAGGGACAGGTGAGAACCGGCAGAGCCAGGCGGGGACAGGCGGGGACAGGTGAGAACCGGCAGAGCCAGGCGGGGACAGGCGGGGACAGGCGGGTCCCGGCGGGTCCCGGCGGGTCCCGGGGCTCTGCCGCCCTCCCCCGGCCGGCCCTGTCCCACCTCTCCGGGGGGGAGGGCTAAAGGAGTTTCCCGATGTCCCTTTCGGGGGTCCCCCTTGTCCCCAAACCTCCCAGCACCTTCCCGCCGCAGGACCAGGGACACCCCCACCCCCCGCTCCCCCCCAAATCCCGAATCTCCCCGATCTCAGCCGTTCAGCCCCTCCTGGCAGGTGGCACCGGGTGTGTCCCTGTCCCCAACACACTCCGCGTCCCCCAGACCAGTACAGGGAATACCAGTGGATCGGCTTGAACGACCGCACCATCGAGGGGGATTTCCAGTGGTCTGACGGGAGCCCCTTGGTAAGTGCCAAGTCCTGGGTGCCCTCTCAGGGGGACACCACCCCCCTGGCACCCCATTATCCTTCCCCAGCCCGGGGTCCAGCCGGGCTGTGGAGCTCCCAAACAAGAGGCACTCGCCTCACCTGGCTGAGCATCCCCGGGCGAGCCAGACCCGGGATTTGGGGTCCTCCATGCCAAGGGGCAGGGAGATGGCACCTTATTCCTGTGCTGGGATGCCCCGTGCACCCCGTGCCGCCTGTGCCCGCAGCTCTACGAGAACTGGCACCCCGGGCAGCCCGACAGCTACTTCCTCTCGGGGGAGAACTGCGTGGTCATCGTGTGGCACGATGGGGGCCAGTGGAGCGACGTGCCCTGCAACTACCACCTGTCCTACACCTGCAAGATGGGGCTGGGTAAGCCGCCCGAGCCGCTCCCCAGCACCCCCGAGCAGGAAAAGCGCTCCTGCGGGGCTCCCCTCAGCCTGGCCGGGCTTTCCGGGCCATGAGCCGACCCCCCGCGCATCCCCGCAGTGCAGTGCGGGCCCCCTCCCGTCCTGAGCGACGCCCGCGCCTTTGGCAAAGCAAAGCAGCGCTACGAGATCGGCTCCACCGCCCGCTACCGCTGCCGCGCCGGGCTCGCCCCGCGCCGCTCGCCCGTCATCCGCTGCCGGGAGGACGGCACCTGGGAGCCCCCGCAGCTGGCCTGCCGTCCCGGTGAGTGCCGGGCTGCCCCCGAGCCCGCGGAGCTCCCCACGGCGCCTTCCCTTCACCCGGCACTTGTTGTGTCCCGCCAGGCGTGGCTCAGCCCCCCCACAACTGAGCGAGTCCCAGAACCTCCCCGAAGCCCGCATGGGGACAGCGCTGGGACCCCGATGTGGAGGGAAGCCTCGCTGTTGGGTGTGTGCCCCCTTGTTCGTTTTCTACCTGTACAAAGAAACCCTAAAAATTAAAGTCCCCTCTGGAAAGGAGCCGGCGGTGACCCAAAATGCAGCACGGCAGGAGTTTTGTTCCCAGAGTCAGAGCGGAGCTGAAATCCAGGGGCACGGCTCGGGCAGGGGATGGCAGTAACCATCAGCAGCATCTCCCCCAGCCTGGTGTCCTCATCCTGGTGGGGACACGGGGACGTCCAAGCTCTGCTGCTGCTGCAGCCGTGCAGAGCTGGCGGCTCTTCTGCACTTCCCTGGAAAGGCAGAAGCTGCTGCAGCAGGCTTGGAGCGGGTTCGTGCTGCCCAAAGCCCCTCTCCGTGCTTCTGTGGGTATTAAAACCAGTGAAGAGATGGCACGGAGTGGTGACCTGGTTATTCGGGGGGAGCCTGGCACAGGGGTGGCACCGGCAGGGCTGCACAGCCCCAAAGCATGGAGCCTGGCAGCAGTGGGGAGCCTGGGCACAGAAACACCCCCAGGAGCCCCCGAAACAGGGAGACACCACCCAGAGCATCAGGAAGAGGGAGACACCACCCGAAGTGTCCCACACCCAGCAGCACGGGCACAGACACCCCCAGGAGCATCAGAAATAGGTGACAGCACCCAAAGTGTCCCACACCCAGCAGCACGGGCACAGACACCCCCAGGAGCATCAGAAATAGGTGACAGCACCCAAAGTGTCCCACACCCAGCAGCACGGGCACAGAAACACCCCCAGGAGCATCAGAAATAGGTGACAGCACCCAAAGTGTCCCACACCCAGCAGCACGGGCACAGACACCCCCAGGAGCATCAGAAATAGGTGACAGCACCCAAAGTGTCCCACACCCAGCAGCACGGGCACAGAGACACCCCCAGGAGCATCAGAAATAGGTGACAGCACCCAAAGTGCCCCCACCCCCAGCAGCACTGGGTACCAGGCAGGGTTTGGGACGGGACGCTGCTCCCAGCAAACAGAGGGGACTGGCAGAGCACATCCCCGGTGCCAGGGCACCTCCCCGTGCTGTTATCCCCCCACACTTCGGTGATCCGCAGCTTTTTATCCTTCTCCTGGGCTGTGTTGAGCAGCAACACCCATAAAACACCGAAGGGAAGTGGCCAGAGCACAGATAACCCCTGGGATGGAAAGTCCCGGACAAATTCCCCGATGGAGAGGCCAGAATCCTGGGGAAGGAGCCAGGCGAGCCTTTCTGTGCCTCGTGCCTTTGCCATGCAGTTTCGCCGTCGCTTTATTAATTGAGAAGGCAAGAGGCAATTAGTGGGGCTCGTTAATGCCCGGCCCGAGTCCTCTGCTCCTGCACCAGGCAGCGGGGTCTGGCTCCTCCAGCAGTCCCAAACACCCCACAGGGAGTCCCAAACACCCCTCGAGTCCCAAACTCCCCAAAAGGAGTCCCAGATAACCCTCAAGGAGTCCCAAATAACCGTCAAGGAGTCCGAAACACCCCACAGGGAGTCCCAAACACCCCAAAGGGAGTCCCAAAAACCCCAAACACCCTGAAAGGAGTCCTAAACACCCCAGAGGAGTCCCAAATAACCTTCAAGGAGTCCCAAACACCCCAAAGGAATCCCAAACTCCCCAAAAGGAGTTCCAAATAACCCTCAAGGAGTCCCAAATAACCATCAAGGAGTCCCAAACACCCCACAAGGAGTCCCAAACACCCCACAAGGAGTCCCCAAGCAACCCAAAAAGGAGTCCCATACACCCCAAAATTAGTCCCAAACACCCCAAAAGGTGTCCCATACACCCCACAAGGAGTCCCAAACACCCCACAAGGAGTCCCAAACACCCCAAAAAGGAGTCCCAAATAACCGTCAAGGTGTCTGAAACACCCCACAGGGAGTCCCAAACCTCTCACAAGGTCTCCCAAACACCCCAAAAAGGAGTCCCAAACACCCCACAAGGAGTCCTAAACTCCCCTCAAAGAGTCCCAAACACCCCACAGGGAGTCCCAAACACCCCACAAGCTGTCCCAAACACCCCTCATGTCCCAAACACCCCTCAAGGAGTCCCAAACACCCCCCAAGGTCTCCCAAACAGCCCCCAAGGTCTCCCAAACACCCCCCAAGCCTCACGGGGCTGGACATGGGCACCTGCTCCAGCCAGGGATGCGCCAAGCGCCCCCACCCAGCTCTCCCAGAGGACGCACGAAGCACCGGAGCCTCCGGGGGACCCCCCCAGCTCCTCCCCCGCCTCCAGCTCTCCGCTCCGGCGACGAGGAGCGGCGTCCCCCGCTGTCCCCCGCTGTCCCCCGCTGTCCCCCGCTGTCCCCGGCGCGGCCTCCTCACTTCGCCACGAAGCAGTAGGTGCCGTAGGCGCTCCTGTCCTTGCTGGGGAAGCCGAAGCTGCGGACGCCGGGCTCGGGCAGCCCTCCGCAGCGCTGCCGGGGGGTGCTGATGGGGTAGCGCACGCTGCCGTCCGCCAGCCAGCCCCCGTCGCAGCGGTCCAGCCGCGAGAACTTCCAGGCGGAGAAGAGCTGCCCCACTTTGGCCAGGGCAGCGCCGTGGCTGCGGCACGCCTGGCTCGCCTCCTTGAAGTTCAGGTGGCCGCGGATGAAGTAGACCTGGCCTGGGGGACGCAGCGGGGACACGGCGGTGAGCGAGCGGCTGCTGCGGAGCCGGGCGGGCAGCGGAAGGACGGGGGAGCTGCGGCAGGACCTTGAAGAGAGGAGGTGAAGCAGAAAGCGTCGAATCGGTCCTTCTGCTTGTCCCTGGCGCCGTAGGTGCGCACGCCGGGCGGGAGGAGGCGGCCGCCGCACGGCTCCCGCGCGTTGATGATGGGGTAGTGCACGGTCCCGTCCAGGATCCAGCCGGCGTTGCACCAGTCCAGACCCTCCGTCCAGGCTGTGGGGCGAGAGGCGACTCAGCGGCGGCACGTCCCTCCGCCCCGTCCCCGGCCAGGGTGGGTTTGGGCTGCAGGGGGGTTCTTTTCGGCACCCTTCACCTCTGTAGAGCTGCTGGTAGGTGGCGAGGCGGGCGTCCTGCTGCTCGCAGGCTCGCTTGGCTTCGTGGTAGTTGAATTTGTAGCGCCCGTTGCTGGGCTGGTAGGGGAAGACGACGCCTGGAGGGACAGAGAGGGGGTGAGGGCATCGCCGTCCCCACGGAGGCTTTGACACAACACCCCAGAGGATTCGGTGCTAAATTTAAGGCTGGGAACATGCGATGGGGGTGGAGGCCCCGAGCCACCATTCCAGCCGAGCGCGCCCCTCCTGCCACGTCCCCCCGCTCACCCTCAAGGTGCAGCGTGAGCGAGATGCTCTCGTCCTCCAGGCCGTCGACGAGCTGGCAGCGGTAGCGGCCCTCGTCGTCCAGCGCCACGTCGGTGATGGTGAGCGAGGCGTCGTAGCGGTGGCCGTGCCGCAGGCGCGCCCGCGGGCCCAGCGGCCCGTAGCTCTTGTGCAGCAGCCCGTTGGTGATGATGATGATGCTCTCGCCGTAGCTGGCCGGCTCCACCTTGCTCCACTTCACGCGGTAGTTGCGGGGCAGCGCCCGCAGCACGCAGGGCAGCGTGGCCGTGGCGCCGCGCCGCGTGTGCACCGTGGGGTGCAGGGGCTCCAGCAGGTACTGCAGCTGCAGTGGGGCTGCAGCCCCCCGGGCGGCCTCAGCACCACCTCTCCCACACCCCCCGAGCGCCCTCAACCCCCAGCAGCGCCTGATGGTCTCTCTGATCCATCCCGCCTCCTCTTCATCCCTCCTGCGCCTTCAGGAGGCACCGCTCCGCTCCTGCCCTGCCTGACCCGCCCAGCACCACCTCCCCTCCCCAGCACCGGCTCCAGCAGCAGCGCCCAGTCCTCCCTGCGGGCCCTGCTCCCCACATCCTCCCCCCAGGCCCTGCTCCCTACCTGGGGTCCCCGTTGGCCGCTGGAAGGTGCTGGAGCCCGGGGGAGCTGCCAGGAGCCAGAGGCAGCCGAGCAGGAGCAGCCGGTGCATCCTCAGAGGCGGGGGCAGGATGGAGCCTGGGGGAGCGCGGGGGTCAGGGACAGACACAGCCCAGCTTTGAGGGGCCTGCAGGTGTGGCTCTGCTCTGTTGTGCAGAGGGGACACTGACCCCCAGGCCGTGCCAACCCTCCGTCCTGGCACCCCCCAGTCTCTTACCGTCCCCAGACAGGTCCTTTGGGGCGCTGCTGTGCCCATCCAACGCCCCCTGCCCACGTGCTGCCCCGGCTCCTGCTGCTTCCCTTCTCCGTCATAAACACCCCAGGGTGTCCTGGGCAGGCCAGAGCCGCGCCACGAGGCAGAGGGGACACGGGGACACGGGGACACGGGAGGTGGCAGCAGGTGATCCCGGCCAGCCCTTCGCTGTCACCGTGCTGGGGCGGGCAGCGTCCTGGCAGCCCCGCGGCGCCGCGGGCCCTTGGTGCCCGCTCCCATGGTGCCAGCCGTGCCCTCGCTCCCTGCCCTGCCACCCTCTCTTCCTGCTTTCTTCTCTCGTTTTTTTTCCCCCTCCAACACCTCCCCGAGGAGCGCACGGGGAGGAGGAAGCACAATTTCCCATTGTGAGTGTCTTTCTCTTTATTGTTCTGCTCGGCAAAACACAGTGTGCCCGGGTAACAAACATCCCTTTATCTGCAGGCCGCGGCTTTGGGAATTCAGGGAAAATGTCAGTTCTGCATCGGGCTCCAGCAGCCTCTTGGGCTGCAAACCCGCCCTTAGTGCCGGCCCCAGTGCTGGGCCGGGGCTCTCTGATCCCACAGACAGCAGGGCAATGGTTCATTTTACTCCATCCCCGGTGAAGGGATGATGTTCCCACCCCTTGAGGCTCTGGAGGGCTGTGCAAAGGGGCTGCCCCACCACTCGGGTCCCACTGGATTTATCCTGCCCCCCAAAAAGGCTTCGGGGAGGCTTCCCCATCACCCCCCGGAGCAAAGCACGGGCACACAATGGTGCTGTGTTCTGGGCTGCCACAACTTCTTCCTCCCCCAGGGTCCATCTCCAAGGGTGGAGGAAGCTCTGCTCAGAGGAAGCACAAGACAAGCAGTGACTGTCCCCAGCAGCTCCCTGGCCTGGCCATGGCACACACACCACAGCAAACAGCCCCCCCAGGGGAGGGGCACCCAGGTGCCCTCATCCCCCACCTGCTCCAGCCTCTTTTCAAGAAGGGACACCAATTCTGATGCCAGCAGGCTGCACTGGAAGCCTTCTGCCAGCTCGGAATGGTCAGAGCTTTGGCTCGCTGCGATGGGCACAAGGTGCCCGCAGCTTTGCTCTCCCCGGGCTGAGGGAGGCCAAAGTGGAGCAGCAGCACTGCAGGCTCCTCCCTCGCAGCTCCCCACGGTTATCGGGTGGGTCCGAGGATCTTCGGAGAGTCTCATCTCCCTCCCTCACACTTCCCGTGCCCACGGCTGCAGAAGCACATCCTGTTCTCCCCCAGCAGCAGCTCCGGGCTGCTTGGCTGCAGGATGCCGATTCCCAGCTCCGTGTTATCACAAACGAGCTGTTTCTCACATTTTTGCCAAGTGAAGGCACCAGCTACAGTCCCCAGCCCTCACAGAACCACAGCCCGAAGCAGAACACTTGCAGGGACTCCCAAAAGTGACTCACCCCCCTTCCCCATCCCGTTAGCATCAGGGCACGACCCCAGCCCACCACCGCGTATCTGAGTTCAGAGTTTGGCCCGGTGCTGTGGGAAGGAGTCACACAAGTCACTCTCCAAATATACACTGCGTTACTTCTCTGCTGCTTGTCTCTTTTCTCCCTTTTGGGATCTGCACCCACTCTCCAAACAGCTCTGCAGAAGCAGAGGCAGCCAAAGGAAAGCCCAGGAGCCCCTTGTGCTCAGCTCCCCCAGCTCCTGGCGTGGGCTCCACCAGGAGCCCCTGACTCTGCTCCTTGGTCCTGTTCTTCAAAGCTCAGCTTCTCCTTCTCCCCTCTCGACCCCACAGGAAACCTCACCCCCAAAACCCCCTGAACACCCGATTTTCCTTCTGACCAGGGAATTTGAGCCCAGCTCTGTGGGACTTTGCTGAGCCAGCACCTCCACAGCAGCTCAGTCCCACCACATCACCCTCCACTTCCTCTGCCTGACCCAGTCCCCAGAGGCAGAACCCTCATGCTTCCCCTCCCATAACTCCTGCCCCACCCCAAATCCGGTCCCACACCCCAGCAGAGAGGAACACTGACCCCACACAGCCCACACACTTCCCAGCACAGCGCCTGGAGCCACCTGATGTGGCAACGCCAGGTGTGTGGAGGTGTGCCAGGGCATCCATCCCTGAGCTTCCGTGTTGGCAGCGCTGCCCCGCTCCCGGCACTCCCTCCGAGGTGAGGGAGACACCTGGCCCCAGCCTGGCACCAGCCTGGCACCAGCCTGGCACCAGCCTGGCAGGCGGAGTTTGCAGCCCCAGCGTGGCTCTCCCCATGCGCCCCCTTTGCAGGACTTCGCCTCGCCCGGCCGCCCCCCGCCATGCCTGAGCACACAGCCGCCTCCAGGCTCCGGCTCTCCGGGCTGTGCTTCCTCCTGCAAATCCTCAACATCCTCCTCTTCGCCGCCTTTGTGCGGTACAGCCCCGGGGGCAGCCCCGGGCCGTGCCCGCCGCAGCTGAACTGCAGCCGCAGGAGCCCGGCCTCGGCTTTCCAGCAGCCCCGTGAGTACCCCCGTGGCCGTGGGGGCACAGAGCCCTTCTGCTGGGGGGGATGGCACCGGCTGGCACCGCTCAGGCTGCAGACCTGTCACAGGGTTACCAGCGAGGGCACATCGAGCTCAGGGTTGGGTGCTGCTGCTTCCCGGAGGGGGTAAAGCAGACGTGCCGCAAGGATTTCTGCAATGCCTGCACAGAGCCAGCGCCAAAAAAGGGATATTTGGGTCTGGGACGTGTGTTAGAGCAGCGGAGCTCGGAAGGGATCGCTGAGTGCAGTGAAAAACTGGGGATCCCACGCCTGGAAGGGAGCGCGGCAGCTGCTCCGGCGCTTTCTGCAGAGCTTCCCAGGGAGCAGCGGGGCTTTGCAGGGCCGGGGGTTCACCCCGAGCCCCTCCACGGAGGGTTCGGCTCCCTGGGTGCTGCCACGGGGCTCGGCAGGGGCTGGGGTCTGCCCTGCCGGGAGCATCCCGCTGCACGCGGGGCAGCACCGCAGAGCTCCTGCCGGGGTCAGGGGCTGCCCCTCGCTTCTCTGAGCCGCACACAAGGTGGGCAATGGGACGGGAGCTCCGGAGCGCCCCGGCCGAGAGCGGGGAGCGAGCGGAGCCGCCGGGCAGGGAGCTGGCAGCCGGCAGGTTTGCCCGGTTTGCCCACGGAACCCCACCCAGGCAGTGACTCACGGCGGAGGCCGGGCCACCGCTGTCCCTGAAGGGCTGCGAGGAGCATTCAGCCCAAGCAAGAATCACGCCCCCCATCCTCTGGTTTGCCACCAAATGGTACCAGACCCGTCCCACCTCTCTGCTCATCCTTTCTCCTCATCATGGAACGTGATGCTTTCAGGGGCAGCTGCGAGGTCCCAGCGGTGCTGATTTCTCAGAGCCACTTTCGTGCTGGTCTAGTGGGTGCAGACAGCTCTGGGCCACCCCAGGAGGTTTTTGTGCTGTGGGGTGAATGGCCTGAGATACCTGCACGGGGCAGTTGCAGATGGGGTGGCCAAGAGCTGCTGCCGAGGCTCACATCAGGCTGGGATGGTTTTCCCTCTCCTGGCACTCCCCACTGCAGATCTCCAAGGAAGATCTTCCACCGTGGCTCCAGCTCCCATCAAGTGGAGCGAGCCTTCAGCTCCCCAAAGCCTGTCAGAGCAGGGGTGTCTTAGTCCTGTGTGAGTCCCCCCAGGGACCAGCAGGAGGGTGGCTGCCTGCCCTCAGCACCTCCCCGTGCCTCTCCTTCTCCAGCAGGTTTTCAGGATGCCCACATCCAGGTGCTGCTCAGCTTCGGGTTCCTGGTGGTGTTCCTCAGCCGCTACGGGCCGGGCAGCGCGGCCAGCAGCATCCTCGTCACAGCCTTTGCCATCCAGTGGGCTCTTCTGATCCAGGGCTTCTTTTACTTCTTCCTCAACGGCAAAATTTACGTGGGAGCCCAGAGGTAAGGCAGGAGGGAGCCCAGGCAGCTCATCCCAGCCCAGCCCCGGCACACGGGCTCCCTCCTCTGTAAAACTCACGGCTCTGCTTTGGAGGAGGGTTTTGGAGACAAGTGGCACGGGGTTGTTTGAGTGCTGCCCTGGCAAGGGCTGTGTAAGTACTGCCAAGGCATTCGGGGGGGCACCCTGGCCCCCACCTGCCTCCAGCCCAGCCATCCCTGTGCCAGCAGCACCTCAAGGCTCTGCCTGCTCAGCC
Organism: Lonchura striata; assembly: GCF_050655825.1. Taxonomy (NCBI): domain Eukaryota; kingdom Metazoa; phylum Chordata; class Aves; order Passeriformes; family Estrildidae; genus Lonchura; species Lonchura striata. The sequence goes on along the minus strand of NC_140727.1, from coordinate 1,540,941 downwards.
TGCAGGAGCAGCGGGCTGCAGGCTCAGCTCCTGCTCCTCCCAGCGCTGCCCAGCTCACCCCTGGCACTGCCAGCTCTAGTCCCACACGTTTCCCCTCCTTCCCAGCCTGGTCAGTGCTGACTTCTGCACCGCAGCCGTTCTGATCTCCAGCGGAGCTGTCCTGGGCAGGGTAGGCCCTGGCCAGATGCTGCTGCTGGCCCTGCTGGAAGTCTCGCTGTGCACTCTCAGTGAATACATCCTGCTCGGCCTCATGGCGGTGAGTCACCAGGCAGGGAGCGGCCCTGGGCTCCCCACGCCGAGTTCTGCCTCATCGGGGGGCACAAATCCCCTGCCCCACTCCCTGCACGGTGCTGTTCCACACTGCCTAGGTGAGCGACAGCGGGCGCTCCTTGACCGTCCACACCTTCGGGGCTTATTTCGGCCTGGCGGTCTCACGGGTCTTGCAGCAGCCCCACAAGGACAAGAGGAAGAGGGAAGAGCAGCGGGATAAGGGGCAGCAGACGGATGTCTTTGCTGTGGTTGGTATGGAGCTCGGATCCTACAGCTCCCAGGGCTGCTGGTGGAAGGGTCGTCACCAGCATGAGGGTGGTGAGGCTGTGGCTTTCACCAGGAGATTGCTGCAGACCACCGAGGACAGATGTCCTCCACCTCCCCAGGGAGAACCCTCTTCTAGAAAAAGCTGTTCCTTGTGTTCTACCTGAACCTCCCTTGCTGCAAGCTGTGGCCTCGTGCATTTCTTGGCACCCACGAGAAGTTTGTGTCCCACAAGGGATCAAGTCCAGCACCAAGACCTGCTCTACTCCCTGCAGGAACCATCTACCTGTGGATTTTCTGGCCCAGCTTCACCTCCAGCACCACTGCCCACCACAATGCCGAGAACTGGGCAGTGCTCAACACCTACTTTTCCCTGGTGGCAAGCACCGTGGCCACCTTCATCCTCTCTCCTCTCCTCTACGAGGAGAGCACCCCGAGGATGGTAGGTCCTCTCCTGGGCAAAGCCGAGCTTCACGTACTTCCCACATCCTGCCCTGTAGGAACAGTAAACCTAAACACACCCAGGGCAAAGAGGGAGGCCTGTTAGGCTCCCTTAGGTTCATTCAGAACCAATTTGATCTCTGAAGAAGGCAACCCCTCCTCCCAGTCCCACTCTGATGCTCTCCATGGAGCCAATTCCCCTGACTGTGCCCTGCTCCATCAGGTGCAGATCCAGGATGCCACCCTGGCTGTCATGGCCATGATGGGCATGGCTGGGGAGATGCTGGCCACCCCCTTTGGGGCGCTCATCGCAGGGTTTCTGGTTGGCCTGATCTCCCCACTTGGCTCCAGGTTCTTCACGGTGAGTCCCCTTGGCACAGCCGAGGGTGCCGGGTCAGGGGATCTGCCCCCGGAGCTGCAAACCCGGGGCTGCAGCACGGCCTCCCTGGGCAGCTGGGCCCCAGCCCAACACCAGCTCCTCCCTGTGCTCTCCCCAGCCCCTTCTACACTCCAGGCTGAAAATCCAGGACACCTGTGGGGTTCACAACACCCACGGGCTGCCCGGGGTCCTGGGGGCCTTGCTGGGGACGCTGCTGACGCTGCTGGCCACCGCAGACACTTACGGCTACAGGTGAGAGGAGCCGGAATCGGGGATGCCGGTGGCTCGGTGCACCGAGCTGGGGCCACCACAACCCCTGAGGTCAGGGCTGCTCCACTCCCCCTGTTCCAGCAGCCCTTTAGAAGGCATCACCCAGAGCCAGGAGCCCGTGGCAAGCTCCCCAAAGCCTGTCCCCTCTGTGGCATGCAGGCTGGAGCTGGTGTTCCCGCTGGTGGCCCAGGGCAGCCGGACGGTCCCTGAGCAAGCACTGATGCAGCTCGGCGCCCTGCCCCTCACCCTGCTGCTTGCAGCACTCGGGGGCAGCCTCACAGGTGAGTTTTGCCCCTGGTGCAGCGGGATGGGCTGTGAGTGGCATCGATGGGTTCGGGGGGAAAGGGCAGTAGCAGCCCCAAAGCAAAGCATCCCCACCAGGCAGGCCGGGCAGAGCCCAGGGCTGCTCAGCACTGCGCAAACCCAGCCGAGGCTGGGGGGACCCCCGGGGCCAGGGCTCCCCTTGGGGCCAGGGTTATCCATGGGGCTTTGCTCCCCTCTGGCCAGGCTCCCCCCGAGTTCGTGCTCCCCCTGCTCCACGCTCCTCGCTGTGCCCGGGGCTCCCCGCGGGGTTGAGGCTTTCCCCAGGTCCGTGCTCCTCCCGGGGTCGGGGCTCCCCCCGGGCTCTGGGCTCCTCCCGGGTCCTGGCACCCCCCAAATCCCGGCTCCCCCCGGTCTGTGCTCCCCGCTGTGCTCGGGGCTGCCCCTGAATCCCGGCTCCCCAAGAATCCCGGCTCCCCCCGGTCCCGGCTCCCCCCGGTCCCCGCTCCCCGCTATGCTCGGGGCTCCCCCGGTCCCCCCGGTCCCCGCTCCCCGCTATGCTCGGGGCTCCCCCCGGTGCCCGGTCCCCCCGGTGCCCGGTGCCCGGTCCCCCCGGTGCCCGGTGCTGCCGCTAGATGTCAGGGGAAGCCCGGGCAGCGGCCGCCCCGCTCTCAAACGCCCTCGCCCGGCTTTCGGCGTCCTCAGGAGCCGTCCTGAAAATCAGGGTGCCGAGGTGCTGCCGGGACGCGCAGTACAAGGAGAACGCCGCCTTCCGCGAGGTAAAGGTGGGGAATTGTTGGTGAAAGGGGTTTGTGGGTCTCCCGCAGCAGCAGGGGTTGGAAATTTCCCCCCAGCTCTTGGCACCCTCGCTCCTCTTGCAGCAGCATTCAGGGCAGGAGAGCTGCAGTAAATGCCCCCGGCCATGGATTCACAGAATCCCTGACTCATTTTAGGTTGGAAAAGCCCTCTGAAAGCATCAGGTCAAACCGTTCCACTACTGCCAAGGCCACCACTAAGGGCCACATCCACAAGTCTGTTAAATCCCTGCAGGGATGGTGACTTTACCACTCCCCTGGGCAGCTGGGCCAGCGCTGGACAATTCCAGCGAAAGAATTTCCCCCAATATCCCATCTAAACCTTCCCCCCAGCACCAGTGTGCCCCGAGCAGGGCCCATTTCTGCCCCTCTCGTGTCTCTGGTGCAGGTGCCCGAGGAAGGATCTGAGCCCAGTGCAAATGGAAAGGAGGAGCTGGGCATCAGCACCTTGGTGTGATGACCCCGAATCTCCAGGCAGGTCCTGCAGCACCAAAGGTCTGGCATGGCCGGTGCCAGCTGGCTTCTGGCAGCCTGAACGTCCCCGCAGCCATGCTGGTTGCCACGCAGGAGCCAGCTGCTGGTCCCAAACGTTTTGGGAGCAGCTGGGTGTGCACAGGCCTCTGCAGGGTGAAGAGGGGCTGTGGGATCCCTGTGCTCTGCTCACTGTGGGAGCAGCACAGCTCTTGCTGCCAGGGTCACCTCAGGGTGTCCAGGCTTGGCTCAGCCACTTCCCCTCCCTGCTCCTTGCCTCAGTTTCCCCATCAGCTGCTCTCTGGAGGAAGGCAGTGGGGAGAGGAGGGATGATTGTGTTGGGGAATGGGCACAGGAGGCTGAACAGAAAGCAGCAAAGACTTTGTACAGACACTTCTGCGCACAGCAATTAAAATATATGGATTTTTTTGTAGCTTCAGGATTTGCCCCTGAATTCTCATGGCACCTGCCCAGCTCTGCTGGCTGTTTCCTTCAGGTGTCATCCAGGGAGGAAGGCAAAACCCCCCGATTTCCCCTGCACCCCAAACACTGATGCCCACTTGGTTTCATGGGCTGTGCCACCCACCTGAGCATGGTGCAGCCTTTGGAGTGTGGGACAGCACCCAGGAGCAGGAGCAGGGTGACAGCGGGGTCCCCAGCACAGGGGTGACCCCTGCCTTCCCCTGACCACCTCACCTCGCACCAGGGGCTCCTCTCAGCGCAGAAATGTCCCCAGCACTCAGCCCTGCTGTGATAGGGATGCTCCTCTGGCCACTGCAGCCCCAGCACCCAGAACCCGGCCCCACATCCCCCTGCAAAGGGGCTGCCACCGCACCTGGGAGCACACTGGAACACCCCGGGAATGCTCGAGGGAACCCACAGAGAGTCCTACAGCGCCTGGAGCAGGGGCACAGCCCCAGAGGGCTCCCAGAGGGGCGATGGTGGATGTGCCAGGGGTCCCCGATGAGGGGGGACACCTTGGGGTCCCATCTCTCATGAGCCGGGGGTGGCTGTCAGACACTTTCACACTTCCCGTGCCAGACTGGCGCTCGCCATGTGGGATTCCCGCGGGCACACGTGTCCCCAGCTGCCAGCAGCATCCCTGAGGAGGGGACCACAGCCCCACCCCACAGAGGGGACAGGGGGCGCAGGGCCAGCACAGCAAAGTCTGGGGCAAATGCTTTGCTACCCGACCAGAGCAGCCGCAGGTGGGACCTTCTTGTTCTCAGATCTGCTGCTGTTGAAGCACACAGGTTTCCTTTAATTGGCTGGACAAATAATGCCAAAAAGGTAATGAAAAGCATTTGTTTGCAGGTGATCATAAACGTCCCCAGCAGTAAGTCAAAACTTCTTGCTTTTATATGAATCAAACTGTCACTTTAACTTTCCCCACTTTCGTGGTCCGTTAGAGAAAACTGGTGAAATCAGCACATTTAAATGCTTTGGTGTCACTGAAATTCCATGACGAAACACAGGGAAGTGGGTCACGCGTGCCCGCTTCTGCTGCCGCTGCGGGCCCTGGGGAAGGTTTCTGCGGGCAGCGGCCCCGCTCCTCGCTCAGGCGGCAGCGGGGACACGTCCCCGTCCCCACGGCCCTGGGGAAGGTTTCTGCGGGCAGCGGCCCCGCTCCTCGCTCAGGCGGCAGCGGGGTCACGTCCCCGTCCCCACGGCCCCGTGACATGCCAGGGGCAGAAGGGCAGCGAGGGCTGCCGGGCTCCAGTCGTCACCCCCAGCCCCGCGCCACCCCCTCCCACCTCACCTCCTCCCCTTTCCCAGGCAGCCCCCTTCTCCTTTTTGATCTCCTCGCAGCGCATTTCAAAAGCGACCCACTGCGACGGGGAGAAAATCCCCTCCAGTGAGATCATTGCGAGACCCTCAGCCGCCGGGGTCGGGTGTGAAATGGACCTCCCTCCTCCTCCTCCTCCTCCTCCTCCTCCTCCTCGTCCTCGTCCTCCCCTCGGCCGGCCCCGGCCCCTCGGCAAGGCTGTTCTGTTTTGTAATCGGATTAGGGGAGCCCCGCGCCCTCCCCGCGGCCGCTCCCCGGCGCGCCCGGCCGCGGCCGCCGCTCTCCCCGCGCTTGTTTAAGCGGGCGCGGAGCTCGCCGCGCTCCGTGCGGGAACCGGGGCCGCCGAGAGCCTGAAAGGTTTAGTCAGCGAACAAATTGCTTCTCTGTAGGGGCCGTTTTCTTCCCAAGTTGAACATAATGATGGCAGTTTGAGGAACAGATGGTGCAGCTAAGCAGATAATCCCGCCGGGCTCCGGGAGAGGCAGCGCCGGCTCTGCCCGCGGCGCCCGGCGCCGGCCCGGGACGGGAGGGTCGCGCCGCTGTCGGGGTGACGATCGCACAAGGAGCTTGGGCGAGCACCCCACCTTCACACCTCTTCTGCCTCGGGGGTGGTTTGGGTGCCAGACTTCGCTCGTGCCTCAGTTTCCCCGGCCCTGCGGGGAGTCCTCTGCTCCGTCACTTTGCAAGGCTGGGCTCACCTCCGGATCGCAGCCTGGCCTGGGGAGATGTAATGCGAGACAAAACAGCTTTCCCTGCGCTGGAGCAAAGGACAGCCGAGAATTTACAGCTCGTTTTCCTCTCATTTTCCTATTTTGCCCCTCTCTCCAACAGTATGTGGAAAGAGCTGAAGAAATTCCACCAGCTCGCAGGGGCTGGGTGTGCGGTGTGCCCGTGTCAAGCTCGGGGACGCCGGGATCTGCCTGCTAAATGAGTCTTTCTTTAAAATACACCAGCGGGACGAGCCCAGCGCCCCGCAGACACGATGCAGGCAGGGCGAGGCACGGACACGGCTGCGTGGAGCAAGCCCTGCCCGCCTGCCCACGCTGGCACCAGAGACCCTTCCCCAGGCTCGGGGCTCCCACAGCCTTCAGGACACGCTCCGGGCACACTGCACCGATGTCCGGCGGGGTTGTTTCATTCATGTCCCCGTCCCCTGAGAGCCCCGGCTCTGACAGCTCCCCTGCCCTCTCCTGGCAGCCCAGCTGCCTAATTCACCTCTTGCTAACGCAGGAGCTCAATCAGCTGCTCGAAGGGCGTTTTACGAGTCAAAGCAATAACAACATCCCTCTGCTACAGCTGGGGAAACTAAGGCACACAAAGAGGTGCCGGCAGTCCATTGGAATTAGAAGCAGGACAAAGCCCGGGCTCCCCGAGCTCCTGGTGTACATGTCCTTACACATCCACAGCCCCCACCCGCAGCAGCTGATGCCGTGTGCTGTTTGATAGAAAGGCAGCTAATCATCTTTCCCACCTTCCTTGGAGTGTGAATCGTTATCTCAGCGACACCTGTAAAGCTCCTTGTCAGACAAGGCTGGTGCACACATCTCATAATGGGCACCAGATGGGAGAGGGAGGGCTCGGGAGAGCCTGGCCGGCCCCACGCTGAACAAAGAGCATGCCCCACGGCTTCCCGGTACGGACTGGTCACCAGCACTGGTTTGGAAGGTCAGCAGCAAGGAGAGAGCCCAGGCAGAGGTGGCAGTGGAGGAAGAGCCACCACCCATGGCCCTGAACACCTCGATAACTCCCCAAGCAGCCCTGCCCTTTGGAAAAGGACCTGGCAAAAGTGACAAGTGAAGGTTCAAGGCAGGAGAGGCACGGAGCCCTGCTCACCACAGCGTGCCCAAAGCCTGGCACCGGGCACCCCAAATCCTCCAAAGCACATCCCACCATGCCTTGGAGCCTCTGCTCAGTGCCAGCCTTGCTGTGGCACCACAGGTGCAGAAAATCCCCCCACAAATTCAATGGTGACAGGGAGGACACGATGTGAATCAGAGACAGGTCCCTGCACTTGGACTGAGCCAGAGCCCCTCAGGCTTCCTCCCCGACCTGAAACTTTGGGGGCAGAGCTCAGCCCCTCTGCCAACCCGCACCCCTGACCCAAAACTCTGGGGGCAGAGCTCAGGCCCTCAGCCAACCCACCCCCTGACCTGAAACTCTGGGGGCAGAGCTCAGCCCCTCTGCCAACCCACCCCCCCGTGGACGTGCCACTGCAATTACAGAATCACATTTTCAGGCCTCCGTTCATTGCCAGCAGCATAATGAGCCCCCAGGCACCATTAGTGGGGGCAAAGCAATTAAAATTGCTGCCCTGGTAGCTGCGTGGGTGGCTCTGGTGTGGGCTGCTGCCAGTGCCCGTTTTGGGGCGAGTGGGCACCGCCAGGCTGGGCAGGGCCTCAGATTGCTGCCTGTCCCTAGGGGTGAACAATCGACTCGTTTTTCCCCATGTTCAAAGAATAATAAAATAAAAATAAAGAGGGAAGAACGGCCCCAGTAAAGCTGGGAGTCAAGTTTATTTACAAACTGAGTATGAAGTGAAGGGCCTGGAACAAAGGTGTTATGTAAGGGACAGTCACTAAGGGGCTCTTTACCCACGCTAATTGCCACTTGCTCCGTGATATCCATTTATCTCACAGCTGAAATGGCCTCCTCAGGCTTGTGGGTTCAAGCAGTGCTTGTTTGCAGCACTGCCCAGTGCAATTAGTGCACCAGCACAGGGGTGGTGCGGTCCCACCACCCAAACCCACCAGGAAGCCTCACACCGTCCCAAAAAGTGGGATCATGCCCACAGAGGGTGGATGTGCTGGTGGGCACGTGGCTTGGCAGGGAGAGGCGCTGCCTTGCGTGGGACTGGTGTTGTGTAACGGGGGGGACAACGGGGCTTAGGTCTGCAGGAGGGACCTCGAGGTCATCCCAGCCCAGCCCGGGTGCTGAGGGGCAGAAAACCATCGTGGGATTCTTGTGGAGGCAGCTGCAGAATGATGGTCCTGTGAGGAGAGCGAGGTCTGGAGAGGATGAGCAGAACCTGCTGCTTGTGGTGGTGGTCCCCAGGGGTCCAGCTGGAAACTGCCCTCAGGTGCAACAGCCCAAAAGGCAGAAACCAGAATAAAAACCACCGTGGGGAGCAGAGGCTGCTGTGAGCGCTGCATCCCATCCCTGCCCTCACCCCTGGCATGTCCAGGGGCACAGAGAGACCCTGAGCTCTGCTCCAGCCAAACTCAGCAAAGGGAGGAAGACGAGGTGGCGGCACCCCCAGGAGTCAAGAGGTCGATTTTATTGACAAACTGATTCTTGAGTGGAGCAGGGGAACAATGCTGGCCTCAGCCCGGGTCACTGGGGCTGTGTAAAGCAAGGGAGAGCCCTCCAGGCGAGTGGCCTTTACCAACGTGTTTGCATAACCTCTGACCCCTTCTTTTGGGGTTTAATTGAAATCCCAGCTCGGTGACAAATTGGCATGACCAGCAGGCTGGAGGCCGGGAGGGTGAGCGTGGAAGCGACGCTGGAAATTCCCTTTCCTGCTCTGGCGGTGACCAACCCGCTGCCCCTGCTGCCCTGCCGTGGGACACCTGCAAAGCCCAAGGCGTGTTTTAATCACACCCTGCTCCTTGGTCTGGTGCCGTGGCACTGCCCAAAGGCCACCACAAAGGGCAACTGCCCGAGCCCACCAGCAGCTCTGTCCAGTACAGGCAGGAGCAGGAAAACACTGCCTGGGGGGTGTGAGACTCCTTCAGGAGCGCTCTGGGCTGAAGCCTCCTCGGCTGGAATGCTCTGATGCTTCATTAATCCCAGAACTCGTTAGGCTGAGGCATTTGCAGTGTGCACCCCCACCACAGAGACCCCTCTCCCTCGCTGTCCAAAGGGAAAGGTCACAGCCCCTCTCCAGTCTTGTCTCGAAATAAAAATGGCTTTGGAGCACCAATAGGAGGAATGAGCTGCTGAAAAAACAAACGTAACTGAAGTCCCAAAGCAGTTCCCACTGACTGGGGATCAAAAACTGACACTGAGCCAAACGGAGCTGAAGTCATCCTACCTCGGATGTTCCTGGGAGAGATGTGAGAAATGATAGAATTCCCCGTGATGGCAGAAATCTCATTTTCTGCAGAAACCAGACTAAAAACAAAGAGAAAAAAAACCCAAACCAGTCTCCTCTCAATCCCCATCCCTTTTCCAGAGCACTTGCAGCATCCCAGCTGCTCCGTGCAGCACATTGGTGATGCAGAGCTGGTGCTACGTGGAGGTACCAGTGCACCTGAGAGGGATGTCCAGGTGAGTGTCCCTGCTGGCTAAAGGGACTCCACAGAGTTACAGCAGAACCCTCCAAAGCACAAATATTTCCCTCCCACTTTCCTTCCTGTCCCGGAATACCAGATTCTGGGATTAGACTGCAGAACTTTCCTGCCCACAGGTAAAGATTTAATATTTCCCATTGTGTAGATCATGCAGGGTGAATCCCAGCTGCCCTTTACGGGGTTGGAGTAACGTCTGGTATGGTGTGCAACCACACCCCTGAAGTGCAAACAGCACAAGTGAGGCTTGAGCAATTCCCACTCAATCCGAGCCGTTTCCACGTGCAGGCAGGGCCTGCGAGTCCCTGAGGTTCCTGCCTGTGGTCCTGCTGGCCCTGCCCTGTAGGGTTTCACTGGTCCTGGAGGAACATCCCACACTTTGGAGCCACAGCCACACGTTTTGCAGCACCAACACGAGACTTTCCCTCAGGAGCGTGTCTGTACATCCAATTCACATTGAAGCACCTTAAAAACAGAGCAGTCCCACATGGAGGCAAAACCCAAAAATATCTCCATTGCCGCCTGCTTGACTGTCTGCATCTCATTTGCAAATCATTTACGGGGATTTTTACATATCCTAAAATACTTCTAATTGCAGGTTTCGTGTCTGTCATCCGTCACTGATTAATACATTTCGTTGCTATTATTGTTATTAGTACTATTAACCGTGCAGCCATCCAATTCACAAATCAAAGTCTGTTGCCCAGGATGGAGCCACAAGGATCAGGTTTGTTTCTAGGAGGTGCAGCCATCAGAGGTGATGAGACCCACAAGAGCAGCCCCTTGCCCTCGTGGATCTCAGACCCCTTTGCAGAAGATGTACAAGGCGGGGTGGAAATCGGCCCCAACGCCTCCAGCAAACTGGGGGTACTGGTGGGGACTGGAGAATTTAATTCCTTCACCCTCCCACCTCCCCATGCCGCCTTGCAGTTTGTCACGTTTCAAGGGAGACAAACCGGTTGTAACTTTGTTTTTTGACCTCCTTCTCTCACACACACCGCTGGGAAGAAATCGGGGATGATTTTATCCCCCCGTTGGTTCTGCCCCCGCCTCGCAGGACAGCCTCACGCTCTGCTGGCTGTCACTTAGCCACCTTCCCCCGTGCCCCGTGGGTCACTATTCCCCCACACAAACTTCGCTTTCCACCAGTTGAAGATCTTAGAGGCTTCTCGCACAAAACCCTTTGAGGTATTTCATGCGAGGCTTGAAAAGGCTCCTGCTTCCTCTGGGGGGCATTATCATGACAACCGCCTTTAATTCAGCGCAGCTCCAGGCTCCCAGCTGGATCCTCAGCCACGCCAAGTCCCCCCGACACCCTTCGGCTGGCTCAGAGAGGCCAAAGGAGCGCACGGGTCCCAGGATCACGGGGAACTGGCCCATCCCCATTTCCCAGTCCCCATCCTCATATATATTCCCTTCCAGTCGCCCCGCACTTTTCTCTGCGCCTTCTTCTTTTGCGAGCGCTGCCCTCCTCTTCCCCACTCCCACCGGGCGCTTCCCTCCTCCCCGCGGTCCCTCCTCTGTCCCCGGCATCCCCCTTTCTCTCGGCTCTCTATAAACAAAGCGCCTCAGTGTCTGCGGGAAGAAAAGTTGCATTATGCAAATGGGAAAAAGCGAACAGGAGATTTCTCACTCCGAGAACCCCCATTCCGGGCCTGCACCTCGGTTTCCATGGCATGACCAAAGCCTGCTGGAAGCTGGTTTGCATACGGATGAGAGAGGAGATGAAATCAGCACGAAAGCCCATCGCTGACAGAACGCCATTGTTTCGCCTGTCTGATTTGGAGGCTAATAAAACGCCATTAAAAAAAAAAAAAGAAAGAAAGAGGAAAAAAAAACCCTGCCGCTTTCATCCTGGCTTTGCTCAGGGACGGGGAGGGGGCGTTAAATATGGTGACGGAAGATCATCTGCACCGTCGGGCTTGGGGTGAAGGTGTTTGGCACCGGGGAAGGAAATTCCCAGGATGCACTGTCCCTGCAAGCCGAGCGATGCTGACAGGAGATGGTGCTGTGGGCAGAGCGCTGGGCTGCCAGAGGCTGCCAGGGCAAAGCCAGCTTTGCTCCTCTCCAGGAGACACGGGAGCAGCCGGGCATGAAACCAGCCCAAGTGCAGCCTCAAAGCCGCCCATCCCACGGCACATCTCGGGGAGTCCATCCGTGCACTCATGCCACGTCCAGGAGACACACTGGGCTGCGATCAGGCTCTCCTGGGTCACAGGCTTTCAGGGTGGAATGAATTAAAAGCTGTGAATAAAAGGCTGGGGTGGGGAGAAGGTCAGGGAGCTGCTCAGTGCTTCCATGCTCCTTTACCACACAAGCCATGACTGTGCTGGAGGAGAAGGAAGAGACAACACGGAATAGAAACACGCACGGGTGTCCCATCTGTCCTAACAGCCTCCTTGGGCTGCTCCTGATGCTCCAGCACATCCCAGCACCTTTCCCAGGGCTCCGAGTGAAGCAGAGATCCATGAGGGGTGAGCTGGATGCAGCAGGAGCCTGGCACTGGCTCTTGGCCCTCGGAAGCTCTTCTGCCCTTGGCCTTGCCATGGCCACCCAGTCCCTCTCCCGCTGCCAGCAGGGCATTGTGTGCAGTGTGTGCCTTCCAGAACAGCGTGATTGGCCTTGAAAGGGCTGATTTGCTTTCCCCGGTCCATTGAAACTCAGAGACCAAAGCCTGTTCCCTCCAGGCGCTCAGAAACCTGGCACCCTTTCCACTTCGCTTCCCTGCGCCCCTCGGCCCAGGGGCTCCTGCTGAGATTTTGCTGTCAACAGAGTTTTGTTCCTTTTCTAGGGCGGCGCAGAAGGGACACAAGGACCTTGAAAACGGCAGCTTCTTTGACACGGCTATTCTCCTTCGACCCCCCTGGCTGAATAAAAAACTCACAAAAATGGAGTTTACTGTATTTCCTCTGTAGGGGGAAAACACTGCATCTTGGTCCTAATTAATTTACCTAATTAACATTGGGTCTGTATGCAAAGACCTCTTTCTGTACCGGCCGGGACAGAGGAAATAACAGGAATAAAAATATATTCAGGCAACTCTCAGCCCCGACTGTAAAAGGGACATCGCAGGATGAACTGTGCCCCACCGATAATTTAAGCCTCAGAGAAAGAGTCTGCAGGAGAACAGCCTCCAGCTCCACCTCGCCTCTGTTTGGGGCCAAATCACACCAGAATGGCACTGGGCAGGAATGTCCTCGGGGAATTCACTGCTCGGGGGATGCAGCAGGAGGGACACAAGGCACAGATCCTGTGAGGGAGGGGAGCCAGGAGAATGTCCGTGAGTGAAAGCTGCTGGGCTGACCCTCCTGCTGCCTTAACAGAGGCTCTGTGCCCACCTGCCTGGGGCCAGCTCCATGTTTAGACCCTGAATTTTCCCAGGGCTTGCCCATCTCCACTGCTCCTGCCTAGGAAAGCCCTGCTCTGCTATTTTGTTCTTTTCCCTGCCAGATGCCAGCTCTCTTCAGCCTCTTTCTTCTCCCCACGCTTTGCTTTGCCGCATAGTTCCGGAAATCAGAAACAAAAGAAGAGGAAAGAAAATAGGCTGGATCTGGGGGGGAGGAGGGGGAGTTTCCCTTCCGTTAAGCTTTTCCAGCTCTCCCTGCCTCCCAATATGAGCCACGATATGGCACCTCACATGACGGGCGCCCGCGCCCACGTGCGTGGCCACGTGATGAGATGCCCAGTTATGCCAGGCTGCTGAATGGGGGCGAAAGCCAGGATGCTGGAGCCCAGCCTTGTGGGCAGGAGAAGCAGGAGGAGGCAGGAGAAGCTCCTCTCTGCTCTCGCTCTGCAACCCAAAGCTGCACTGTCGGAATCGGAGCTATTGATGATTCCCAGATTGTAGAAAGTCTCTGTCTTTCTGCCCCGTTACCAAAGAAGAATTCATAATTGGTCTGTGCTGGTTTCCAGGTTGTTTATTCTGTTTATCTCTCACATGTTCTGCTGCCCTGCCCAGCTCTGTCCTGCAGGGCAGCGTGTGGGGCTCTGCCTTCAGTGGGATGTTACAAACATTCAATACCAGAAACTCCCTGGGCTGCATTTACAAGAACGTGCCAATATCTGTCACCTACGTTGGACAGTGTGTCCCCAGCCTGAACCAACAGAAAAATGCCAACACCACAGTGAGACATGGAGGGCATGAAGAAGGAGAAAAAGGACAAGGCACACCCAATTTCCTTGTCCCCTTTGAACCCCTAATCTAAAACCCTAAAATTTTACTTTTGCACCCTTGCCACACTTAATTATTACTGATATCAAACCCTCAGAGCTGGCAATTCATCCTGTAAGATTGAAAACTCTTTTCCATGGACAGAGATCACAGCCAGTGTCTCTGGGGACTCTGTCCAGGGGGTTCTGACCCCTGCCAGGGTCCCAGAGCAGCCAGAGGGAAGCTCTGGATTCCCACACTGCATGGCTGAAACACACAGGCTGGAGGGAAAGTGCTCCCAGGCCACACACCCACAGCCTTTGTGGCTCAGTTGAAGCAGTGAGAGCTGTGCTATCAGGGCAGGATGTTGGCTCAGACCCGCCGTGGTTATTGGGGCCCTGCAGATCAGATTCTGGCAGCCAAAACTCCCCAAGCACTGTGAACTGCAGAGCCCGAGTCACTCATCTGCCTCTGCATCTTCGTGTAATCCCTCCTTCCAATAGGGCTGGCAGCCTGGCTTTAGGTGTCCACATTGTCTGAACACTTTGATTCACAGATATTTTTGGTTTATAAAGGGAAATTCCTCATCCTGGGCTTCATATTCATTCACTAAAACGTCCAGCAATCATCCTAGAATTTGCTTTCCACAACAAATAAAGCCCCAGCTCAGTGCGTGCTCCCATTTGGGAGTGTCAGCTCCCGTTCTGAGCTGCCTTTCCCAACTCCCCTCACTGATGACAGCCCTGGATTTCAATGCCCTGCGAGCAGCTCCCACCCTCGGGAGCCCCGTCAGGACTCTCCACGAGGGAGGAAGGATGGGCAGGACCCTTTGTGCATCCCGCTGGACCAGAGGGAAGGTGTTTGCAGCGAAGGCTCTGCTTGGCTTTGCAGGGAGGGTCGGAGCGTCCCCCAGCACCAGGAACGGCGCTGGGGCTGTTGGGGCTGAGTGGGGCAGGGGCTGCTTGGCTCCAGCCACAGTAAGAACTGCAAAGAGATGAGAAAATGGAGCCACACACTGAGGCTGGCACAAGGGCACCGCCCTGGCACTGGGGCTCGCTGCTGGAGGGGGAGCAGGGTCAGCACGGTGCCCACCCCCAGCTCCCAAAGCAAAGCCCAGCACGGCCTCGGTGGAGCACAGAGCTGCCAAAACCAGTGCACAGCACCAGCCCTGCCAAAACAAGCATTGCCACAGCCCAACTCCCCCGTTGTCTCCTGGAGGAGGGACCTCAGACAACTTCACCTGCCGCTGGAGCAGGAGCAGGGAGATGCTCCCACCATCCGAAACCTGCTATTAGTGGCAGGTGCTCTGTCCTCCCCGTTTCCAGCTGCCGCCAGACTTCCAGTAATTCTCAGTGACCTCGTTTTCACTTCGTTTTGTAAATCATTTTTGGGTTGTTGTTTTTCATTTTACTCAGTTTTTAATTTGTTGTTGTTTCCCTCTGAGCTGGAGTTTGTCATTTAATCAACTTAGACCCAGATATCCTGGAGGGTGTTTGGGGAAGGGGGGTGGGGGGGAAGAATGAAAACGCTAATGTCACATCACCTCCCTAAAATGAGTTTTAATTGTAATCCTTTAATCCCTCTCAGATGGCCCTCTCTTCACTGATGTTTTTCATAATTATTCCTTGCCATTTTCCCATCGGTCTAAGGAGTGTCTTCAAGAGGGAGGGGGTGGAGAAAAGGCCCTTTTATAAAATAATAATAATGGGCCAAATTAAGACACAAAGAGGGAAATAACAAGGGGGCAAGGGCTGCAGAGACAGAATGGGGATTATTAATGCCTCCCCCCTCAGAAATTTCAGTGATGGTGCTCTCAGCCACCCCAATCAGTGGGCAATTGAGGCTTGTTTGCTCGAGTGGCTGCATCCTCCTACAATGACCCACATTTAGCCAAGTGGCTGCATTGACAGAGTACCAGGTGCGCAGGATGGGGAAACCGCCTCGAGGCAGCGTCTCGCCAGCCCGCCCAGCACCGAGGGTCTGCACGGGGCTGCCCACCTCTGGGGCAGTGCCCACCTCCGGGGCAGTGCCCACCTCTGGGACAGAGCCCACCTCTGGGGCAGAGCCCACCTCTGGGACAGAGCCCACCTCTGGGACAGAGCCCACCTCTGGGGCAGTGCCCACCTCTGGGACAGAGCCCACCTCTGGGACAGAGCCCACCTCTGGGGCAGTGCCCACCTCTGGGACAGAGCCCACCTCTGGGACAGAGCCCACCTCTGGGGCAGTGCCCACCTCTGGGGCAGAGCCCACCTCTGGGACAGTGCCCACCTCTGGGACAGAGCCCACCTCTGGGGCAGTGCGCACCTCTGGGACGGTGCCCACCTCCGGGGCAGAGCCCACCTCTGGGACAGAGCCCACCTCTGGGGCAGAGCCCACCTCTGGGGCAGTGCCCACCTCTGGTATGGTGCCCACCTCTGGGATGGTGCCCACCTCTGGGGCAGAGCCCACCTCTGGGGCAGAGCCCACCTCTGGGGCAGTGCCCACCTCTGGGGCAGTGCCCACCTGCCTGAGGATGTGGTCAGTGGGCATTCCCCTGCAGAACTGCAGAGCTCCCAGGGCCCTCTGCCGCTCTGGAGGGCACCGAAGGGCATCGTTCCCTCTGCTGCTGCCAGGTCTCAGCCCCGTTACCCTCTGAAACCAGTTGTAACTCATCTTTGCTCTCACCCACATGGAGCCAGAAGGATGCTGAAGGGGGAAGGCACTGACTTCCCCAGCAGCAGCAGCACAGAGGTTATGCCTGGCTTGGAAGGAGGGCAGAAAGGGTTTTCAGGATGGTCACAGTCCTGCCAAGGGGCCGCTGAGCCCCAAGTGCCATCTCAGCCCTCGGTGCTCTGCCCGCACCTGCCAGCAGCCACTCCTGTCCCTCTGCAAAGCTGAGGCAGCAGGAGACCAAAGCAACCCGTGTCCCAGTGGCTCTGAGCAGCACCCACTCCCACTCAGGATCTCAGGGTCTCTGCTGCTCTGGAATGCCAGACCCATCACAGCCATGTCCGGTCCAGCCTCCTTCCACAGTGCCAGAGCTGGGAGCATCACCCAAAACCTCCTGAAGGGACCATGAGCCCAAGAAAAGTTCACTGGCTGCTCCTGAGCACTTTGGGAAGTGAATCAGAGCCACGTTTCCAGGTTAATGTGTCTCTCAAGTCTCAAGGACACAGGGGTGGTGATTCAGGGGAGTTGGAGGAGGCGGCCTCAGGAGCACAAGCAGGAGTTGGGATGCTGTGGAAGTCGTGTCCCTAACACAAACTGCAGAGCTTTCATTCCAGAGCAGCTCTGGGGAAGCAGCCGGCGAACGGGGAGCGTTTACAGCCCACTGAACTTGTGTTTAATCTGGGAAACCTCTTGTACAGGTCTGACAGGGGTTAATCCACCCCAACGTCTCTTTCACCCTCTCTCCTCCTCCCCAGCCATAAAGCTCAGCAATCCTTGCTAATCATCCCATTACTCCAATGAGCCTGACCCAAAAGGCAGCGGCAGTGCCTCAGCTCCCCGCTGTATCAGTTGCATCTCCCTCAGCAATGCCTCAGCTCCCCGTTGCATCAGTTGCATCTCCCTCAGCAATGCCTCAGCTCCCCGTTGCATCTCCCTCAGCAATGCCTCATCTCCCCGTTGCATCTCCCTCAGCAATGCCTCATCTCCCCGTTGCAGCTCTCAGCAATGCCTCATCTCCCCATTGCAGCTCTCAGCAATGTCTCAGCTCCCCGTTGCAGCTCCCTCAGCAATGCCTCATCTCCCCGTTGCAGCTCTCAGCAATGCCTCATCTCCCCATTGCAGCTCTCAGCAATGCCTCAGCTCCCCGTTGCAGCTCTCTCAGCAATGCCTCATCTCCCCGTTGCATCTCCCTCAGCAATGCCTCAGCTCCCTGTTGCAGCTCTCAGCAATGCCTCAGCTCCCCGTTGCAGCTCTCAGCAATGCCTCATCTCCCCATTGCAGCTCTCTCAGCAATGCCTCATCTCCCCGTTGCATCTCCCTCAGCAATGCCTCAGCTCCCCATTGCAGCTCTCTCAGCACTGCCTCAGCTCCCTGTTGCATCTCCCTCAGCAATGCCTCAGCTCCCCGTTGCATCTCTCTCAGCAATGCCTCAGCTCCCTGTTGCAGCTCCCTCAGCAGTGCCTCAGCTCCCCATTGCAGCTCCCTCAGCAATGCCTCAGCTCCCCGTTGCAGCTCTCAGCAATGTCTCAGCTCCCCATTGCAGCTCTCTCAACAATGCCTGAGCTCCCCATTGCAGCTCTCTCAGCAATGCCTCAGCTCCCCGTTGCATCAGTTGCATCTCCGTCAGCAATGCCTCAGCTCCATGTTGCAGCTCTCAGCAATGTCTCAGCTCCCCATTGCAACTCTCAGCAATGCCTCATCTCCCCGTTGCATCTCCCTCAGCAATGCCTCAGCTCCCCGTTGCAGCTCTCAGCAATGCCTCAGCTCCCTGTTGCAGCTCCCTCAGCAATGCCTCCAGCTCCCCGTTGCATCAGTTGCATCTCTCTCAGCACTGCCTCATCTCCCCGTTGCAGCTCTCTCAGCAATGCCTCATCTCCCCATTGCAGCTCTCAGCAATGCCTCAGCTCCCCATTGCAGCTCTCAGCAATGCCTCATCTCCCCATTGCAGCTCTCTCAGCAATGCCTCATCTCCCCATTGCAGCTCTCTCAGCAATGCCTCAGCTCCCCATTGCAGCTCTCAGCAATGCCTCATCTCCCCATTGCAGCTCTCAGCAATGCCTCAGCTCCCCGTTGCAGCTCTCTCAGCAATGCCTCATCTCCCCGTTGCATCTCCCTCAGCAATGCCTCAGCTCCCTGTTGCAGCTCTCAGCAATGCCTCAGCTCCCCGTTGCAGCTCTCAGCAATGCCTCATCTCCCCATTGCAGCTCTCTCAGCAATGCCTCATCTCCCCGTTGCATCTCCCTCAGCAATGCCTCAGCTCCCCATTGCAGCTCTCTCAGCACTGCCTCAGCTCCCTGTTGCATCTCCCTCAGCAATGCCTCAGCTCCCCGTTGCATCTCTCTCAGCAATGCCTCAGCTCCCTGTTGCAGCTCCCTCAGCAGTGCCTCAGCTCCCCATTGCAGCTCCCTCAGCAATGCCTCAGCTCCCCGTTGCAGCTCTCAGCAATGTCTCAGCTCCCCATTGCAGCTCTCTCAACAATGCCTGAGCTCCCCATTGCAGCTCTCTCAGCAATGCCTCAGCTCCCCGTTGCATCAGTTGCATCTCCGTCAGCAATGCCTCAGCTCCATGTTGCAGCTCTCAGCAATGTCTCAGCTCCCCATTGCAACTCTCAGCAATGCCTCATCTCCCCGTTGCATCTCCCTCAGCAATGCCTCAGCTCCCCGTTGCAGCTCTCAGCAATGCCTCAGCTCCCTGTTGCAGCTCCCTCAGCAATGCCTCCAGCTCCCCGTTGCATCAGTTGCATCTCTCTCAGCACTGCCTCATCTCCCCGTTGCAGCTCTCTCAGCAATGCCTCATCTCCCCATTGCAGCTCTCAGCAATGCCTCAGCTCCCCATTGCAGCTCTCAGCAATGCCTCATCTCCCCATTGCAGCTCTCTCAGCAATGCCTCATCTCCCCATTGCAGCTCTCTCAGCAATGCCTCAGCTCCCCATTGCAGCTCTCAGCAATGCCTCAGCTCCCCACTGCAGCTCTCTCAGCAATGCCTCAGCTCCCCATTGCAGCTCTCAGCAATGCCTGAGCTCCCCATTGCAGCTCTCTCAGCAATGCCTCATCTCCCCATTGCAGCTCTCTCAGCAATGCCTCAGCTCCCCATTGCAGCTCTCTCAGCAATGCCTCAGCTCCCCATTGCAGCTCTCAGCAATGCCTCAGCTCCCCGTTGCAGCTCTCAGCAATGCCTCATCTCCCCGTTGCATCTCCCTCAGCAATGCCTCAGCTCCCCGTTGCAGCTCTCAGCAATGCCTCAGCTCCCCATTGCAGCTCTCAGCAATGCCTGAGCTCCCCATTGCAGCTCTCTCAGCAATGCCTCAGCTCCACATTGCAGTTCTCAGCAATGCCTCAGCTCCCCATTGCAGCTCTCAGCAATTCCTCAGCTCCCCACTGCAGCTCTCAGCAATGCCTCAGCTCCACATTGCAGCTCTCAGCAATGCCTCAGCTCCCCATTGCAGCTCCCTCAGCAGTGCCTCAGCTCCCCATTGCAGCTCCCTCAGCAATGCCTCAGCTCCCCGTTGCAGCTCTCAGCAATGTCTCAGCTCCCCATTGCAGCTCTCAGCAATGCCTCATCTCCCTGTTGCAGCTCTGTCCCTGCAGCCACCTGCCCCGTGCCACCCTGGCCACGCTGCAGGGACCCGACTGAAAGTGCTGTTGGCGGGGTGACCCTCGGGGACAGCAGGTCTTGGCCGCAGTGACCTCGGAGGGCGAGTGATTCTTGCAGCAACAAAGAGCCCCTGTGTGCCGACGGGCCGGAGTTGGTGTGCAATTAACTCCGGACAAACCAAGCAGAGCGAGCTGACGAGGCTGCGAGCAGCTCGGAGTTTGTGGACTTCGAGGGAAGGGGGATCAGCAGCCCCTGAGCTGCGCAGCCAGGATGAAGAGAGCCCTGGACACAAAGCAGGGTAGGAAGGGGAGCAAAACGAGGATTACAGCATGTCGGAACTCAAATATCCCTCAGACATTTTTGGAGGTTCCGGGCCCAGGTCAGAAGCATTTGAGCCCCTGGCAGGCAGCTGGAAACAGCTGTGATTTTGGGTTTGATCCGTGGAATGATTTACCAACCTTGCAGGAAGAGCAAGAAGTCACAAAAGTTTAGATATTAGAGTAGAAATAGTCACAAAGTAAAGAAAAGAATTTTTGAGTGCTGTACAGGGGGGTTTTAACTCCTGTACTGGGGGGTTTCTGTTTTGTACATGGGGGTCAGAGGGTTTAAGATGGATTTGGGATTTGGGCCTGCCCTGTCGTCCCTCTTTCTTCTTCCTCACCTCCATGTTCTTGGTGATGTTGGCACTCACAGATTGGTTTAGAGTGGAAAAGCACCATTTAATATAGGTAATAGGCATTGGGGAAAAACTGTAAACATGTAACATGTAATGTACCATATAAAAGATAGAAAAGCACCATTTAATATAGGTAATAGGCATTGGGGGAAAACTGTAAACATGTAACACGTAATGTACCATATAAAAGACAGCAGCAGCCCTGGGCGGGGAGAGAAGAAGCAGTCGGGAGTCAGAGAGGATGTCAGGGTGTGTGTGTGCCTCAAGCAGCCCAAGGAGAAAATCTTTTAGATAACTTGCAATAAACAACCATGAGATTGAACAACAGAGACTGCTGAGCCTTTCTTTGGAAGCACGGCTTGGAGGAGAAGTTTTCCACCACACGGAGCCACCCTGACCCAGGGTGAGCTCCGGCAACAGCAGGGTTTGGCTGACAGTGTCAGGCAGCAGGAGCATTTGGGGGGAAGAGCTGGAAGAAAAGGATCCCTTTAATTATCAATGGTTGGGC
The DNA here is from genome assembly GCF_050655825.1 of Lonchura striata. Classification (NCBI taxonomy): domain Eukaryota; kingdom Metazoa; phylum Chordata; class Aves; order Passeriformes; family Estrildidae; genus Lonchura; species Lonchura striata. The sequence continues at coordinate 1,520,121 of NC_140727.1, read as the reverse complement.
ATCAGAGGAGGAAACACCTCATGGCTGAAGGGATGAGAGGGTCGGTGGAACATCCTCAGGGTCACGAGTGGGAAGGGTGGAAAAACCCAGGTTCTGCCACAATCTGTGGCCGGCCCTGAGCCGGGCACAGAGGGGTTGTTTCACCTCTCGACCTGCCCAGCACTGGGATCATCCAAATTGTATCCAGCCAGAGAAAAAAGAGGAGCTCAACATCACAAATGGTCCCCTTCCTCCCCAACACATCTGTCTCAAATGGCATCTTTTCCTCCTAACATACAGGGAAGGAAAAAAAGTTAAACTTGCTGAGTGGAATTCCTCAAGAGTTCTCATGCAGGAGCAACAAAGTATTTGGATTTGAATTGCACTGAAACGTGACGATTGCATGCAGAACTTTCAATTATTTGTGCAGTATGGCGTCACTGGAGGGGCAACAGACAGCAGAAGTTTACTGAAAGTTAAGCACTAAAGTACTTTATGATATGTTATGCTACCAGTCCTCAAGAAACACAGTGGAATATCATTTTACTGGGGTTATTCTGCTGCTGACAAGGAAATATTCACGTAAAATGCATCAATTTCATATCACCAACAATATGAACACGTCCTCTCCTGTCAGCCCTGAGCTGCTCCAAGCACAAATGAGCTCCACTGGGCTGCACCAAGAGGCCTCAGACCCCAGAAATGCCCTCAAACCCACCTTGCCCCCTTCTCTCACACGAACTGCATGCTCCAGCCGCAGCCCTGACCATCCCCTGCAGCACCCTTCCTTCAGGTGACACTTTGGGACAAAGCCACAACGCCAGTGATTCCAATCCCCAGCTTCGAATAATTTCCCTCAAATATTTTGCCTTTTTTGACTCATGACAACAAGATACATCCATGGAAGAAAATCAGAGGAAGAGAGAAGGCTGGAGAAAACAACCCCAGACCTTTGCTTCTTTTCGAAGCGATTTTTAATTAATTAATTAATTTTTTAGCACCCATTTCCTGGCTACTTGGCAAATCTGGGACTGCGGGTTCGGCTGGAGCCATGCCACGTCCCTGAGCACCGCTCCCCCTCTTCGCAGCCCCTCTGCAGCCCCCCAAAACGCCGAGCCCTTCGCCCAGCGCCGCTCTTTGTCCCCGGCGTGGAGGTTGGCACCGAGGCGTGGGAAGCGCGGCGGCAGCTGTGCGCCCTGCCAGGCCCCTGCGCCCCCAGCCCGGCGCCATCCCCAGCCCAGGGGCAGCTGGGCATCCTCGGGGAAGAACTGGAGCGAGGGCGGGTGAAAAGAGGAGCGGGGAAGGAAAAGAAAGGGAAAAGAGCCCCCTTTAAAATAAAGAGGAGGAGGAGAGAGCAAAGGGTGGTGGTGGTGGGGGGGGGTGGTGTAAAAATCGTTAGCACTAATTATCAGGCGCAGGGACAAACGATTAATTTGCAAGTCAATTAGTCTCAGATAGGTTCACGTTTCCTGTTCTCAGCCACTGAGGGGGAAAGAAAGAGGGAGACACAACTGCGGCCTTAATCCTCCTCAGAGGCGGCCATGGCGGGGCTGCCTGCCCGTGCCAAGGGGAGGGAGGGGGGCACAGCTGGCACGGCCGTGGCGAGGGGCGGCCGTGGCCGGGCCGTTATGTGCCAGTCATTGTGTGCCCTCAGAGCGGCCTGGCACCGCGCCGGGCCCTTCCCGCCGCCCGGCCGCCATTTGGGAGCCCCCGGCGCCATTTTGTCCGCGCCCAGCGAGAGCGGCCGCTGAGGCGGATCTGCCGCGCTCGGAGGCCGCTGCCTCCGTCCATCCCTCAGCGAGGGTGCTCCTGCCTTGTCCATTCCTCTATCCCTCAGCGAGGGTGCTGCTGCCTCCCTCCATCCCTCACCGGGGGTGCTGCTGCCTTGTCCATTCCTCCATCCCTTGCCGAGGGTGCTGCTGCCTCCCTCCATCCGTCAGCGAGGGTGCTGCTGCCTTGTCCATTCCTCTATCCCTCAGCGAGGGTGCTGCTGCCTTGTCCATTCCTCTATCCCTCAGCGAGGGTGCTGCTGCCTTGTCCATTCCTCTATCCCTCACCGAGGGTGCTGCTGCCTCCCTCCATCCCTCACCGGGGGTGCTGCTGCCTCCCTCCATCCCTCCATCCCTCCATCCCTCAGCGAGGGTGCTGCTGCCTCCCTCCACCCCTCCATCCCTCACCGAGGGTGTTCCTGTCTCCCTCCATCCCTCACCGAGTGTGCTGTTGCCTCCCTCCATCCCTCCATCCCCCACTGAGGGTGCTCCTGCCTTGTCCATCCCTCACCGAGGGTGCCCTGCCTCCCTCCATCCCTCACTGAGGGTGCTGCTGCCTCCCTCCATCCCTCCATCCCTCACCAAGGGTGCTCCTGCCTTGTCCATCCCTCACCAGGGGTGCTCCTGCTTCCCTCCATCCCTCTATCCCTCACCGAGGGTGCTCCTGCCTCCCTCCATCCCTCACCGAGGGTGCTCCTGCCTCCTTCCATCCCTCACTGAGAGTGCTCCTGCCTTGTCCATCCCTCAGCGAGGGTGCTCCTGCCTTCCTCCATCCCTCCATCCCTCCATCCCTCCATCCCTCCATCCCTCCATCCCTCCGTCCCTCCATCCCTCCATCCCTCTCTGAGGGTGCTGCTGCCTTGTCCATCCCCCACTGAGGGTGCTCCTGCCTTGTCCATCCCTCACCGAGGGTGCCCTGCCTCCCTCCATCCCTCACCGAGGGTGCTCCTGCCTCCCTCCATCCCTCACCGAGGGTGCTCCTGCCTTGTCCATCCCTCACCGAGGGTGCTCCTGCCTTCCTCCATCCCTCCATCCCTCCATCCCTCCATCCCTCCATCCCTCACCGAGGGTGCTCCTGTCTCCCTCCATCCCTCCATCCCTCCGTCCCTCCATCCCTCCATCCCTCCATCCCTCCATCCCTCCATCCCTCACTGGGGGTGCTCCTGCCTTCCTCCACCCCTTGCTGCCAGGCTCATGCAGCTGATTGTGGTGTTTGGAGGTACGGAATGAGCCAGCCAGGCCTGTGGGGACAGGCAGAGCTCTTGTCATCAGGGGCCCTGTGCTGCCAGTGCCCAAAGAAGTGGGGCTTCACCCAAAGTTGCCCTCTGAGATGCAGCAAAGAACCCCCGGGCTCCAGGCTCAGGATTTGGGGGGAGGAGACATGGGTGGTCAGTGTGTCCCCTGTTGTGGCCCTTGGTGTCACTAATTGCAGCACATCTCACCAAACCAGCAGATAAATCAGTAAAACAGACATTTCCTAGGGATGGCTTGAGGAGCCGATCAAACATCACCCATTCCTGAGAAACACGGGTGTAAAACTGAAAAAAGAAACGGCTCAAAGGATGGGTGAAAGCAACAGGGGAGGGAACTCCAGCAGCCTCCAGCTCCCTCCTGCAGGACAGGCAGCGCCCAGGACTCTGCCTACATGGTGGGGGTAGTGTCCAGAGCAGAACAGAGGATGAACATCTCTTCAGATTTCTCTCCAAGCTGATTTATTTAATTTCTCACCGGGTGCATCCGTTTTACGTGCTGCGTGTGAGGTCACACGCTGATTTGCCAGGTGAGATTGCAGAGGGGAATCTCCAAGCAGACTCCCTCGCTGCTCCAGTCGACAAATATTCAATTCCAGGAGCGGGCACCTGCAGGCACCCTGATTCCAGGCAGCCTGAGCGCCCGTGGCAGCCCCAGGGGAGGTTTGCGGTGGCAGTGCCCCTGCGCCTGTGAGCGCCAGCTGAACGTGCCCCGCGCTCCCCACGCTCTGCGCAGGGATATTTGTGTGCCTGTGGACACAACATGTCTGGGACCTGACAAAAGGCATCTGATTGACACAGAAAAGGGGGCTGACAAAAGGCCGAGCGGGGCTGCAGAGCCCTGCACAATGCCGGGCAAGGCTGGGGGATCCGGGCGGGCAGAGGGTGGCTTTTAAGGACACCTCCGCCTTCCACGTTAAAAAAAATGAAATAAATGCATGAAGAATCGTTCAGCTTCGCTGATGTGCAGAGTGGGGACGCTTGCGCTTGGCCAGGGAGGTTGGTAACACCATCCTCAGCGGTGCCAGGGACACAGGGAGCCCGCTGTGCCAGGTGAAACGCACGCCCAGAGGCATCACCCCCTGCCCGAAGCGTGCTGCAGCTTTTACAGCTCTTCCACGGGGTAAAATCCAAAAAAACCAAAGCAGAGCGGAGTGGCCTGAACGTGCTTCAAGCGCCTCTGGATCGGAAGCTGCCAAGCTCCTCTCCGGAGGGGCTGCAGCCTCCAGCCCACTGCCGTGCCCACCCGTCCCCTCCAAAGTCCCCTGTCCCCTCCAAAGGCCTCCGGTGCACTGGGTGGGCGAGAAAAAACATCCATTTTTTGGTTCTTTTTCTTGCAACTCCTGGAGCAAGGACCTAGCTGAATCCCTGGGAATATTTGCATTTTTCTAAGAAAATTTCTCAAAACTTTTTGAAGTTGTTTTTTTCTTTTAATTTTTACCCCCCTTTTCCTTAATGAGAGACAAAAGTATTTGAGAATTCCACTGCTGGAACGGCTTTGCTGCACGAGCTGCTGAGCAAGGACAGTGAAAGACACTATATATATTTAAAAAGTAAAAACTTCCCCCACTTTTTATTCTTTTGCTTTAATTGCAGTATGAAAATTGCAACCAGCTTCAGAACAGATTAACAGATGGTTTCAAGGATTGTTTGGCAATTAAAACTGGTTCTGAGCAGGACTGACACGCGTTTGAAAACTTTTGTTCAACCACACACCTGAGATCTCCTGTTTCTGTGTATGCGTGGAATAAGTTCCAAAACACAAACTCAATTTTTAAATTTTTTTTTAACTTTTTTTTTTCCAAGAGAAAAAATGTGAACACTAAGAAAATGTTTTGTTCACAATAAAGAATCAATCCAAATTCCTAAGAATAATAGGAAATACCCTGGGATGATGCTACACAAAGGAGCTAAATTGGTTCCCACCAGCTCAGGACCCTGTAAAAGCCCTGTTAAGAATTTTTTTTTTAAATGTGGATATTTAAAAATGTAATTTCAAATACGGTATCCTACTAAAAATAATTTCTAATGAAATGCTGAAATTTTAGTGCTTTCAAACATTTCTCAAATACTGTTCATTCTGTAAATGCACAAACATTCGCGGCAGGAATAATAAAGTGGCTAAAATCCTTTTTTTTTTTTTTTAACTTCTGGGGGCAAATGATCGCTGCCGTTTATGCCCCCGGTGAAAAGTTTGGGGTTTTTTTCGGTTGCTAAATGAAGAGGCAAAGTGGGAGAATTACATTTAGTAACGGGCTTAAAACGGGATCCTGCTTGACCCGACAAATCCCGGGTAACAAGAGGCTTTGTCTGAGCGTGTGGCACGGGACATTTTACACTTCCTCCGCACAGAGCTGGGAGCAGACCCAAAACCACACGAAATTCCCCCAAACTTCCCCTCTTGGCTTTCAGGGGAGAAAATTCCACTTCAACGATTTTTAGAGTTAAAAAAATTAAATTAAATTAAAACACGGGTTGGATCCACTGAAAGAGTTTTTTGCTCTATTTGACGGGATGGGAAATTGAGGGGAGAAAAGGCAGAAAACGACGCTGAAGTTGGGCTGGGGAGGGTGGGGGCGTGGGAAAGTTCCCAAAATTCTCCCCAATCCCTCGCAGCTCCAGGAGGAGCGAATCCCGCCCGGGACGGTGCGGGGAGGCTCCTCCGTGAGAAATAAATGTTAAAAAAATAATAATAAAGAGAGAAAGAGGGAGAGAGAGAGAAAAGAAATGCCAAGGAATATTTTAAAAGGAGGGGCCGCGGGTCGGGCAGGGGAGATCGGGCTCGGCGCTTTGCACCCCCCCAAAAAATGCCATTTTTCTGCAGATTTTGGGTTTAACCCGGGCTAAACCAACTCCGCTCCTGCGAGTTCAACGCGGATCTTTTCGCTGCCGGCAGAACCTTGTTTGCAAATGAATTCTTTGAATTATTTGAATTATTTGAATGCACCCCTCACCCCCATTCCCGGCTCTGCTCCCCTCGGGACCCCCCCAACAACCCCGGAGGTTGCACCAAAAAAGGGAAGATCCCACAACTTTTGTGCCCTTTGTTATTTTTATTTTTTATGTTTTCCTCGTTCATAGGTTGAGTTTACTCCGACCAACTGCGTATCAACTAATTTAATTTAAAAAAAGCTTATTTTATAATCTGATTTGGGAGGGGGAAATCTCCATTTATGATTTTTTCCCCCCTCCCAGCCTGTCGGACGCTATCATTATTCTTGCATTTTCTAATGAAAAGCAAGATTACAAATTAATTGAATTGCTTCCCCTCCCCGGCCACCCCCTTCAGTCTGTCGTGTCTGGTAAATTTGGGGCTAATCGTAAATAAATTGCAAATATCCACGGCGAGGATGGAGGGTGGTTTATTTTTAGTTTTTGCTTTGGTTCGGTTTGCAGCAGCTCTCGGGGAAATCCCTGCATGCAGAATCCCCTCAGCCCGCAGGTCCCTCCCAGGCTGCCTCCCCATCCCTTCAGGGGGGAACGGCGCGAAAAAACACGGGGAAAAAAAAAATTAAAAAGGTTTGAAGGGCTGGAAGATGGAAATCGAGTTTCTCTTTTGGTTTTTGGGGGTATTTAGAGTTTTTTTGGTTGGGTTTTGTTGGGTTTTTTGTTGTTGTTTGGGTTTTTTTTTTTTTTGTTGTTTTGTTTTGGTTTGTTTATTTTTTTTTTTAATAAACCGCACAACCACGGGGATTTTAGCCGATTACACAAAACACCCGGAGCAGCTCCGAAATGGTCCCAAAAGCTGCGACCCCCCCGAGCCGCCGGCGGAGCCGCCGCGGTCCCGGCGGGTCCCTCCCGTCCGAGCTCAGCGCCCCAAAAACCTCCCAAAATAATAAAATAAAATGTATTCATCAGTTCGTCATTTCCAGCTGGAAATGCTGGGAAATGGTAGATGATTTGGGGAGTTTTAGCTTGCCGTTTGGTCCTCTAATAGAAATGTCATTTATTTTAATTTTGCTCTCTATTTTTTGTAACATACCTAAATACAGGTCCTATATTTATAATCATAGGGATTAAATCTGGAGTGAATAATAATAATAATAATAATAATAATAATAATAACAATAATAATAATAATGCTATTATCATTATTATTATTACTTCTATTATTATTATTACCACAACTACTACCTCTTTTTTTTTTACACATCTGTTAGAAAACACTGCACCAAGATTCTTTTCATTTTATTTTCACAAAAAGCTTCGAATCTGTCCATTTTGCTTGCTGATATATTCAGTCGCTGTTTGATTAGACTTACTGCAAACATGGCATCGTTTTATATCACATAAAGAATCGCTAAATGTGATGAAAAGTTGTTTCTCCACCACACAACCCAGCACTGAAGCAAGAGGCAGGGTTGTGCCTCTACGCTCACGGCAGAGAATTTCACATTTCTGCCCGATTTATTCCATTGGCCTCGAATGAACGATTTTTCACCTTTAACCAAAAATCAGCGTGTTCCAGGATAGGAAATCCTTTGATAAATATATATATTGCTGCGAATTTTTGCTGCTGCTTCCCGGGAAGAGGCAGGAACGTCGTGTTTTCACTCTTGCAAGCAGCAGAAATTCAGTTTCTGGCAGAAGCGTCCCCCTGCAGGGCCGGGAGGTGTCCCCGCTCCCTCCGCATCCCCAGCTCCGAGCTTTTCACTCCAGGAACACTTGCCAGTTTTTTTTTTTTTTGCCCTCTTTTCCCTCTCCCTGCTTCTGTACAAACCCATTTTCTACTAAAATCTGTCACCAATAAGAGGGGGGGAAAAAAATAAATGAGATATTCTGAGTCCTGCAATGCCCGGCCCTGGGATGGGGGGAGCACCCTCCCTGCAGGGCTTTTTTACTACAGAGAATTCTTCCACCCCGTATAAATGCCACTGAATATTTGCTTCGAAAGTAAGGAAAACTGAACATTCAGCAAGTGTCATTTAGGGAAGCACTGGAAAGGCAGCACCTCCAAAATTTCTAGGATTTTAAATGTGGATTTTAATGTTTCCTTTGGAAAGTTTAGACATTTTTTTTAAGCTGAAGTGACTTGGAAACCGAGCATTGCTCCCAGCAGAGCTCAGCTGAGGGGTCACTAGTGCCCCCACAAAGCCAGCCCCGCATTTCCCCCTAAAATGGATTTTTAGAAAAGCCCAGCCTCAGGCTCACAAAGTCCCTGCCTCAGCCTGAGCCCTCTTTTCCTCTCTGGAAGTGCTGAACCACAGGCAAGAGTTTCACCTGGAGTCCATAGGGATTTGGGAGGAGGATTTGGGATTCCCCAGGACAGAGAGGAAAAGCTCAGGACAAGATCTGCTCCCTCTGAGCCCACACCAGCACCCACTGGCGCCTTTTTGTTCTCCTCGGACTGCTCCTCCTCTTCTGTGCCCTGAACCCCTTTTTTCCCTAATTCCCCCTTCGAAAGGAATTAAAAATCCATCCTCACGGGGAAGAGGATGAAGTCACACAGGCCATTTAATCATAGAGAAGGGATTTGAGGTTCTGATTTCTGTTCAGGGCTCCTGGGAGGTGTCCATGAGCACAGTGAGGTTCTGATTTCTCTGCAGGACTCCTGGGAGGTGTCCATGGGCACAGTGAGGTTCTGATTTCTGTTCAGAGCTCCTGGGAGGTGTCCATGGGCACAGTGAGGTTCTGATTTCTGTTCTGGCTCCTGGGAGGTGTCCATGAGCACAGTGAGGTTCTGATTTCTGTTCAGGGCTCCTGGGAGGTGTCCATGAACACAATGAGGTTCTGATTTCTCTGCAGAGCTCCTGGGAGGTGTCCATGAGCACAGTGAGGTTCTGATTTCTGTTCAGAGCTCCTGGGAGGTGTCCATGAGCACAGTGAGGTTCTGACTTCTCTGCAGAGCTCCTGGGAGGTGTCCATGAGCACAGTGAGGTTCTGATTTCTGTTCAGGACTCCTGGGAGGTGTCCATGAGCACAGTGAGGTTCTGATTTCTGTTCAGAGCTCCTGGGAGGTGTCCATGAGCACAGTGAGGTTCTGATTTCTCTGCAGGACTCCTGGGAGGTGTCCATGGGCACAGTGAGGTTCTGATTTCTGTTCAGGACTCCTGGGAGGTGTCCATGAGCACAGTGAGGTTGATTTCTGTTCAGAGCTCCTGGGAGGTGTCCATGAGCACAGTGAGGTTCTGATTTCTGTTCTGGCTCCTGGGAGGTGTCCATGAGCACAGTGAGGTTCTGATTTCTCTGCAGGACTCCTGGGAGGTGTCCATGAGTACAGTGAGGTTCTGATTTCTGTTCAGAGCTCATGGGAGGCAGCACCAAAACCTTTCTGGGGAATGAATAAAGCCCAATAATTTACACCAAAGGCATTTCTCAGCAGGGTGCTGCTTACCTGGGGATTTCCTCGGGTCAGTCTGACATCCTCCGGAGGCTCCCCCCCTCCCCACAGCGCTCCTGCTCCGGCCCCAGCTCTGGGATTTCGCACACAGGGGCTGCCCCTATCCCATGGAACTTCTGCAAGCTGGCAGGGAGATGCTGCGGGGCCGGGGATCGGGCACAGTGCAGGAGCCACGACCCCAGAGCCAGGGAGAGGTGGCACACACGGGGAGGGTGGAGGAGCCTCTTTCTCCATGCCCACCCTGTGGGAATCCAGAGCTTCCCTCTGGCTGCTCTGGGACCCTGGCAGGGGTCAGAACCCCCCTGGACAGAGCCCCCAGAGACACTGGCTGTGATCTCTGTCCATGGAAAAGAGCTTTCAATCCTACAGGATGAATTGCCAGCTCTGAGTGTTTGATATAAGTAATAATTAAGTGTGGCATGGGTGCAAAAGTAAAATTTTAGGATTCTAGATGAGGGGTCCAAAGGGGACAAGATGGAGGAAATTGGGTGTGCCTTGTCCTTTCTCTCCTTCTTCATGCCCTCCATGTCTCACTGTGGTGTTGGCATTTTTCTGTTGGTTTAAGCTAAGGACACACTGTTCAACGTAGATAATAGATATTGGACATTATAGACATTATAGACATTATTATAAATAGTGCACACATAGTTTATAATATATAATGTTTGTAACACCCCACTGAGGGATGTTACATTGGCACATTATTGTAAATCCAGCACAGGTAGTTTGTGGTGTATAATGTTTGTGACATTATGTACCAGATAAAATGTTTGTAACATTATATATCAGAAACTGGGGACTGGGTTTAGGCTGGGGACACACTGTCCAACGCAGGTGACAGATATTGGCACGTTCTTGTAAATCCAGCCCAGGGAGTTTCTGGTATTTAATGTTTGTAACATCCCACTGAGGGCAGAGCCCCACACGCTGCCCTGCAGGACAGAGCTGGGCAGGGCAGCAGAACATGTGAGAGATAAACAGAATAAACAACCTTGGAACCAGCACAGACCAATTATGGCTTCTGCTTTAGCAACAGAGCAAAAAGACAGAAACTTTTTACAATCTGAGAATCATCAATACCTCAAATTCGGACACCACCGCACTGAGCTGAGCACAGGCAGGAGGTCGCAGGAGCCTCTTTCTCCGTGCCCACTGCCCTGAGCTGCCCCACAGCCGGGTCTCAGGGCCCTGCCCGTGGGCTGGGGCACAGCTCTGGATTCCTGTGAAGCTCCCGGACTGTGGGGTCACTTAGTGGGGTGGAGGATTGCGTGGTGACCCCCAAATCCCAGCACACAGGGGGTCACCCCCCGAGGATGGCCCTGACCCCGCCGGGAGCGGGACCATCCCACACCCGCCCCAAACCCTGCAAAGAGTGGGCAGCTTTCCCTGAGGAGCCCTGGAAAACCCCAAAAACCCCGTGGAGGGGATGGCTGCAGACACCACCCCGAAAGCTCAGTGGGACCATCCTCTCCCCGCCGAACCCAGCGGCGTTGCCCGTGCCAGCAGCGCAGGGAACAGAGGGCAGCAGCTGCCAGGCAGTGCCCAAGCCGTGCCAGCTACTGGGGGGGTCGATGGGGGCAGCCGGTGATGATTTTTTTTTATCTTTTTTTTTTTAATTCATCTTCCTTTAAATAAGATTGCTCCAATTAACAAAGCGCTCGGCCAGAACAGGTGTGGGAGGAGAGGAGGAGGCGCAGGACGCGCCAGCCCCCCACACAAACAGCCTAAAAAAAGAGGAGCCCAAATCTATTTTTACGTGTCTGTCTCTCGCCTGAGCCGATCCACCAGCCTGGCACGGAGGCTGCGGGCGGGATTTCGGATTTCACCTCCGGGAGGTGCCCAGCTCATGGGCAGGGCGATGCCCGGGATGGTGCCAGCCCTGCATCCCTCTCCGAGCCCCTCTTGCTGTACCTGCCTGGGCCTTTTGTCTCCTGGCCCAGCAGCAGGAGTGGCCGGAGCTTCGGTGCCATCAATGTCCAGAAAATAAATGGAAAATAAACTCTGTTCACAGCCGAATCACCACATCCCACCGCCAGCCCCCCGCCCCATTCATACAACGCTGAGCCACTGACAAATATTCCCTTTAAAAATGCCAGCGCACTTGGAAAGGGATTTGTTTTCATTTAGGGGAGATGGGTGATTTTTGTTTTCATAAGTGTTTCTCCTCGTTTACGCTGCAATAGGATATTTATGAGGGGTCACTGGGTATCAGAGCCGTGGCAGCAGCAGCACAAACGGTGGCAGGGCTGCCGTGCTCTGTGCCTCAAAACCAGCTCAACACTCTATTATGCTCTACTCAAAGATTTATTAATACTTCATCATATCTAAAAATTATTAATTTTTGAATTATTCTACCTAGGGAGCACAGGGAATTGCACAGCAATTGGTTATATTTAGAGCTGGTCAAAATATTTTCAGTTTTGTTTTTTTTTTTTGGTGTTTTTCCTATATTTGTGCCAAATGCTAACTAGGATTATGTGGCTATTGCATGGCCAAAAAAAAAAAAAAAATCTGGTTTACTCAAGGAGATTTTTTCCTAGTTTAAATACAGGAAACTATTGATTTTTTTCTTAACAAAACTTTAACAGAATTCCTGTGTTCCATTAAAAAAATTTAACTGACATCCCCCTGTCTCCTCCTTGCCACTTTTTTTTTTTTCCCCGAATTTTTTTGCAGGTGAAGAGAGGGATCTGCTGCCTCACTTGGAAGAATTATTTCAGCAATTCCAACAATATTCCCAACCCTGCCCTCTCACAGCTGTAGCTGCTCTCTGTGCAGCAGAGCCCTTCCTCCTCTTTCCCCTGGCATTTGGGGTCTCTTTTTCCCTGACATTTGGGGTGTCTTTTCCTGTGGAATTTGGTTTCCTTTCCCCTGGAATTTGGGGTTTTGTTTTCCCTGGAATTTGGGGTCCCCTTTCCCCTGGCATTTGGGGTGTCTTTTCCCCTGGAATTTGGGGGTTTGTTTCCCCTGGCATTTGGGGTTTTTTTCCCCTGGCATTTGGGGTGTCTTTTCCTCTGGAATTTGCATTTGGGTGTTTTCCCCTGGCATTTGGGGTTTCTTTTTCCCCTGGAATTTGGGGGTTCTTTTCCCCTGACATTTGGGATTTCCTTTCCCCTGGCATTTGGGGTTTCATTTCCTCGGGAATTTGGGATTTTGTTTCCCCTGGCATTTGGGGTCTCTTTTCCTCTGGAATTTGGGGCTTCTTTTCCCCTGGCATTTGGGGGTCTCTTTTCCTCCGGAGTTTTGGGTTTTTCTTCCCCTGGCATTTGTGGTTTCCTTTCCCCTGGCATTTGGGGTCCCCTTTCCCCTGGCATTTGGGGTTTCCTTTCCCCTGGCATTTGGGGTCCCCTTTCCCCTGGCATTTGGGGGTTTTCCCCTGGCATTTGGGGTTTCCTTTCCCCTGGCATTTGGGATCCCATTTGCCCTGGCATTTGGGGTTTCTTTTCCCCTGGCATTTGGGGTCCCCTTTCCCCTGGCATTTGGGATCCCATTTGCCCTGGCATTTGGGGTTTCTTTTCCCCTGGCATTTGGGGTCCCCTTTCCCCTGGCATTTGGGGTTTCCTTTCCCCTGGCATTTGGGGTTTCTTCTCCCCTGGCATTTGGGATCCCATTTGCCCTGGCATTTGGGGTTTCTTTTCCCCTGGCATTTGGGGTCCCCTTTCCCCTGGCATTTGGGGGTTTTCCCCTGGCATTTGGGGTTTCCTTTCCCCTGGCATTTGGGGTCCCTTTTCCCCTGGCATTTGGGGTTTCCTTTCCCCTGGCATTTGGGGTCCCATTTCCCCTGGCATTTGGGGTTTCCCCTCGATTTTTCCCTGTGAGGATTCCGGCTGCACTGCAGCTCCAGGGCCAGGGCCAGCAGAGGCTCCCAGAGCCGCCTCCTGCCCTGCCTGCTGCTCTGGGCAGCTGTGCCACCTCCCCAGCCCCAAACTGGGAACCCCACACGGGGCACCCCAACACCAGGCGGGGTTTTGGGGCTGTGCAGCACGGGAGAAGCAGCCAGCCCCCTCCTCGATGGCACAAAGCCACCACTGCTGCTCCGCTCCCCACTTTTTAGATCTTCTGTTGTCAGCCAAAGGGCTCAAATATTGGGGAATAGGAAGGCACAGCCCCATCTGTTTCCCATCTGATTTTTTTGGGGAAAACCAGACAGTTAGGCCTTTAAAAAATAAACCTGTCTCTGCACCGAGTCAAGCATTTGGCAAGAAGAACTGAGAGAGTGCTGGGCGTTCCTGCTGAGAGCTGCTCCCTGCTTTCTGGAGGTGATTTTTGTCCAGCTTTTGCCTTCCCCATGCCCAGGTTGGGTTTGGGCTCTCTCAGAGGACACAGCTCGGCAGGGTCTCGTGCTGGGGCACAGAATGAGCCCTCCCTGCACTCTTCAGGTGCTCAGAGGTGCCCAGACAGGCAGGAAATGGTGCAGCCCCATCGCATCCCTTCCACCCCAAACCCTGGAGCACTGCTGAGGTCACAGTGGGGACACCAAAAGTGGCTCTTTTGGTGACCTGGGTAGCTTCAGTTGCCCATTAGGGAATGAGCACAAAAACCTTCAGGAATCACCTTCCCTGAGCCCGGAGCTGCTCAATCCTTCCCAAACCTGACAGAGGCGTGAGGGCAGCACCATTTCCTGCAGCCGCGGGGCCAGCTGAGCATTCCAGGTGCTGCAGAGGTGGAGAAGTGCTCACAGACCACCGGAGTCCAGAGGTGAAAACATCTGAGTTTGGACACAAACATCCCAAACCCAGCCGAGGCTCAGCACCCCGAAAATACCCCGGCACTATTTTGGATTTTGCTGGTGTCCACTTGGGGATCCAGCTCCAGCCTGGTGGAGGGGTGGCAGCAATCTTTTAATCCTTCCCAGGGGACTGAGGAGCTCCCCTCTGCAGCTGCTGGGATATCACCAGGGAACGGCTTAGTGGGTGGAGCTGGCGGGACATTTTTCTGATGGAAAATGACAATTCATCAAAAGCAAGATGTCATGCCTAAACACAGTCCGTTCCTACAAAGAGCTTGTTTTGAAAGAGAGATGGTGAGGGGAGAAGCACTGAAACGAGATCAACACATTTTGCTTTGGGCTTTTCAAGAAGGAACACTGAGCTTGTTGAAAAAAAAATCACTTTTCGTTTTAGTATTTCACATTATAGAGTCTAAAGTAATTTACTTTGCAATTTCACTCTGAGAAAAACATTGAAGTTTCATCTCTTGTTCTTCCTCAGAAGTGGAAGAAAGGGGGAAGGAGAAGGGAAGAAAAACTTCAAGTATTGCCAATGAATTTAAAACATCCTCTTCCCCTTCCGGCTGTCTTAATGAGATCAGGAACCCCGCTCAGGAAAAATCTCATTCCAAATATTTTCTCAACAACAACAAAAGATTAGGGATGGAGATGCCCACGGGAAAGGAGCAAGTTGGTGACCATTTTTTTGGTGAGGGAGCTTTTGGCGAGGACGAGGTCCCCTGGGATGGGGGAAGGGCCCATCTGGAACCACTTGTGGTCGATCCAACATCACAGCAGATGAAGCGTGTGGGGATGCACCAAACCCCCTCCCTTCAGTGGGAACAGCCCTGAACCATGAACAAAACCAGCCCAGGGCTCACCCAGCCCTTTCCCTTTGGAGGAACCAGCCCTGAACCATGAACAAAACCAGCCCAGGGCTCACCCAAACTCCCTCCCTTCAGTGGGAACAGCCCTGAACCATGAACAAAACCAGCCCAGGGCTCACCCAAACTCCCTCCCTTCAGTGGGAGCAGCCCTGAACCACGAACCAAAACCAGCCCAGGGCTCACCCAACCCTTTCCCTTTGGTGGGAGCAGCCCTGAATCACCCACCAAAACCAGCCCAGGGCTCACCCCAAGCGCAGCACTTCTGTCTCTGGCTGCACCCGGGAGCACCAGCTCCAAACCTTCAGCCCAGGGAGCTGCTGATGGAATAGGAAGCGTTGGAGAAAAGCAAAGTGCTCCTGGATGAGGTGGAGCAGCAACTCAACCTGCAGCTGCTGGAGAGGCAGCAGCTGAGCAGGGCCTGCTCCAGCTGCTTCCTTGAAGGAGGATGCCACAAGATGTTGGAGATCTGCGGCAAAATTGTGCCCAGGTGGGTGATCAGGAGCTGTGCTCAGGCTGCTGCATCCCTGAGGACAGAGCTGGGGCTCCTTTCCACCCAAAGTGCCACCGTCACACCTTCTCAGATCCCAGGAGAAAGCACTGGGGACAAGGAGGTGCTTGCTCCTTCCCACGGAAGGATTCAGTGCCAGGCAGCCCCAGGAGGAGCCGTGCAAGAGGAGAAACAATCCGCCAAACCAACGCTTTCAGCTGATCCTCTTTTGGGAGAACACTCCCAACCACGGGCAGTAAAACACGAGAGAACTGGAGGGACGGGCAAGCCCTGGCAGACACGGTGCCCTGCTCCTCCTCGCCAGCACCTGCCTGGGGGCAGCTCTGCCTCCTGCTTCCCCGGCACATTGTCACCACCACAATGGCTCGGGCACCGGTGCCGGGCCGGTGCCAGGCACATCCCGGGCTGAAGCTGCCACCCCTTTTGTCCGAGGCCATTAAAACCCCAGAAACGTTGGGGCGGCGGTGGGGGACCGGGGGCTGTCAGCGCGTGATGAGTGGCTGAGCGGCGTTGCCCGTCTGGCAGCGGTGCCCCTCGCCGCCAATGCCATTGGCACGGCTCTGCACAAACAGCTTTTCAGGGCTCGCCTGGCTCTCCCGGCTGCCATAGAAACCCCCGTTCAGCTGGAAGTGTATTAAAGGGTGGCGCTGAATTCATCACATTGTATTCCGCTAGGGGAGCAAAGGGAAGAAAGCCCACCCCTTTGTGCCTCTGCCTTCGCTTTCTCCGGCCGAGGGAGATGGTCCCCCTCGGGTCCATTTGGTGTTTGCGGCTCCGTGCCCCTCTCCCCAGGCGTGGCACAGCCCTGGGAAAGACAGCTTCACCCCATCAGGCCTCCTCACACTACATCTCCTCAAACGGCACCAAAATGTTCCTCAGAATAATTGAAAAAAGCAGATAATTGAAAACGTGGCAGTAAATCCCTCCTTACTCCTCCGGCCTGCTCTTCTCCATCCTTCCTCCCCAGTGCTGCACACAGCCGTAGGATACAGGGGGAGCTGCAGCCAACGGGTCCCAACAGGGGTTTTTGGGAAGCAGAGACATTTGGGCACACACATCCCCGTCCTTACAGAACCAGGCTGAGCGGGAAATTTCCAGCTTGAACAGCAGCTAAACTGCCATGGAGCACGCCTCAAATACAGATGAAATGATACAATTTGAAGAGGAATAAACTCGATTTTGCCCAGCTGCTGAGCAAGATGCCCCCCTGAGCTCCAAAGCCTCTCGGAGCTGTGCGGAGCAGCTTTGCCCAGGGGAGCCTGGGGGCAGCCCAGAGGTAATTTAGTCATTTCAGGCACATGGCGGCGCGAGCTGGGAGTCACCAATTCAAGCGGATTTCATGCCCTGCCACTGCCCGAATCTCTCTATCAGGGAGGCCAGCAGAGACCCTGCAATCCATGGTGGAACTTCATCCTCCCCGGCACCACCGAGCCCTCGTTGCACCCCAGCCAAAGCCCGGTGAGCCCCAGGACGTTCCACACTCACACCGAGTCGGAGGAGTCCAACTGTGAGAGTGCAAACCCGGCACTTTGGGGTTATAACTGAGCTTTCGCTCGCAGAAAGGGAAAACCTCCCCGTTTCTTGCAGAGTTTGCTCGTGTTTTTTAACAAATTCTCCTCCAGTGTCGTCATGTCCCGTTCCACCCCCGCCCCCCGCCCCGAGGATTTAATTTTTGTTGGATAATTCCTCCCAAGGCTTTCCACTCCTGCAAAAAGGAATCAGTTTTGCTCAAATTGATTAGCCTTTGTTTTTAGCCAGAGCAGTCCTCAACCCTAAACTGACCTCACTCCTCATTGCTTACGCCAGCGCCCACAGAGGTGCCTGAGCGCAGTCGCTGCCTCAAATCTGCCGTGAAAGCATTGCTTAAATTTAAAAAAACCCTGGCACCAATTTAATTTTTAAACCATTTATTTTACCTCCACCGACAATAAAAGCAGAAAGGATCAAAGCCAAGCCCTTTTGTGGCTCGGGGTGCCCCTTCCATCAGCGCGCTTTGTTTGAAACACCCTCAAAGAAACTCTCATTTTGGTCAAGAGCCAATTATAAAAATTGGGTTGGGGGTTTGCTTAGCTTTAGAGGTGCAAAATTGTCATCACATCTGTAAAGCTATCAAATGGCCCTGCATAGGCGGTGCAGGAGGCAGAGGGAGGGGAGGGTGTGGATGGAGGGGATGCTCAAAGGCCGGTGCAGGAAGGCAATTTCTCCTCCGTCCTCATCCCTCCCGCACGGCAGCATCTCCCCTTCCAGGGCTGCCTCCTCAGGACCGCAGCACGGAGTTTCTGGCCTCTGGCAGCTCCGTTGATCCCCACGGACACCCTGGGGGTCTCAAGGTGGAAAGAGGTCCCACGTCAGCGCGCACAGCCCCGCAGAGCCCAGCAGCAGCAGCAGGAATGGCCCGACACGGGTGCTGCAAAGGCTCACGCGTGGCCAGGGGGTGCTGGTGGATGCCCAAGGGCCCATCCCACGGCCAGACTCGCTGCCAGGACATTTGTGCCCCGAATGGTTTTGGTAACTCGCCCCCCTTTGTGCCACACCTGCGACCGCCACCCCATGAGCCCGCAGAGGGCAGAGCCCGGGGTCCCCCCGTGTGCCAGGGGGGCACAGGAGCCCCACTCGGGGCCATGCCGGCACATCGCCCGGCTCCACGTCACCGTGGGGGGACCCTGCCACGCTCGTCTGGCCGCTCTCCGCCCATCTGCATCACAAAAGCTCCATTCTTGTGAACTTGGGCGACCTCCCGACCTCGCCAGCTCGGGGAGTGAATGGCTTTAGTCTGCCACGACCATCATGTCACTTTGATTAGTGCGTGAATAAACTCTCAATCCCGGCCTGGGGGAGGCAGGGCTAGCAGCAGCCGCTCCGCTCGCCGCGCTCGCAGTCCCGCACCCCGGGGTGGCCCCGCACCCTCCGCACCTTCCCCCCTCTAAAACCACAGCGCCCTGCCCTGCCCGCACCCATGCCCAGCCCAGCCTCTCCCAGCGCTGCCCGTGGCACATCCCCGGGCAGCGGGGCGGGCAGGGTGAAATGCTGGAGGATGCGCAGGGAGATGCTCCGAGTCTCCCTCATCGGCTCAGGGCTCCAAACTCAGGCGGCGGCAGCTCCCAAAGCACCGAGGGAAGCTCCCTGTGCGAGCAGCCTGCGCTGGAGCCACCCAAATTTCCAACCAGCACCTGGAGGGGTTTGCAAAGGAGCCTCTGAAGCGTCGGACTTTCCCAAATTGCACAGGGGGAGGGCAGCCAGGGCATCCACCTCTGCCCATGCCAGGGCAGGATCTCCTGAGCACTCGGGTGCTCTGGGTCGGGGTGAGGTTTTTGGGACAGCAGGCAGCCAGTGCCGCTCCCCCAGAGGAGGGATGGGTGCTGTGGGGTGCTCCAAAAACGCTTTCAGCTCCTCCACATCCAGCAGCCATTCCCAGCTCCACAGGAATGGCCACACACCCCCCCTCCAGCAGCTTCCTCTGAAAAATCCAGCATCATCCAGGGCATCGAAAATCCCCCAGGAGCTTCTGGCCAGGCAGACATTGGTGCTTTTGGGGGAAAACCTGGGAATCTCATCTTCCAGAGATGCACCTCAATTCAGAAGCCAGGCTGCAGAGCGTTACCAGGCTGCTTTTGAGGAAAAGCTGAACTCCCGCGTGTCCCTCCCACGCGGAGCACGCACCACAATATCTCATAAAGCCCGAGTTGCTCAACACCCATCAAACCTGCCAAAATATCACCATTTTTAAGTCTAAAAATGCAAGATCTGTAGAAAAGGGTGAGGAAGACAGTAAATTAGGCCCTGCACGAAGGGTTCTACATGGGAAGCTAATGACCTTTTGTCTCTCCTGTCTGCAGACGGGCCTCATTTGCATGTATGCAGTTGGAATAATCTCGTCCATATTTCAAGCGTGTGGCTGCATCCCTTCGTCCTCCTCCAGAGAGGTTCCCTCCCGCTGTGCATGCCATTATCTGAGTGCAGCCACTTCAGGCTGCCTTTAAAGCCACCTAGACACCAGGCAGCCTTCTCCAGCCCCACAGGAGCCCCTCCCTGTGGTGGGGAAAGAGTTGGAGCCCCCAAATGTGGCAAAACAGAGGAGCCCTGATAAAACCTGACACCCCGAGCTGCGAGACCCCAAGAGCAGTGCCCACACCTCAGCTCCGGGGAGCATCCCTGGGCTCTGGGGGAGCTGCCCCAACCAACAGCCACCCCTCTCCTCCCCTGGGGGCTGATCTCAGGTTTGTGGGCTCCAAACATCTCACCAGATCCCTCTGCTGCGAGCTGAAGTCCTGGCATGCCCTTTGTTTGGTGCTTTGAGGATAATTTTGGTGCGGTTCCCAAAGGCCAGGATGGAAGTAGAAAATCCGGGTGTCACTTGAGGTCTCTCCTCACCTCTCCCTCCTCACACTGCTCTTCCTCAAAGCCTCTCAGAGCTGGTTTGGGAGCCCAGGGGGAAGCTGTGACCCTGCCTGGGGCCGGCTGATGTTTTCTGAGGCCAAAGCAGCTTCTTGCAATGTCCACAAACGCAATACCCGCTCAAGGTGAGGGGCAGCCAGGTGATTTTGGCAGGGCACACCTGGCCCAGCAGAGCCCCTGGCAGCTCTTGGCCTCTGCCAGCCTCACCCACCCGCCCAGAGAAGGATCAGCCCCAGCTCAGAGCACCCCGGGCTGCAAGAACCAGAGAAATGCCACCCCTGGAGCACCCTCTGTGCCAGCACCCCAAAACTCTGAGCCTCAGTTCCTCCCCAGCGCTTTCCAAGGCTTCCAGCAATAAAGAGAAAATCGTTCCTATTTTGGGGTGTTCCAGCGAGCCCCAGGAGCTGGGCAGAGCCCTGGCCGTGGGGGCACAGAGCACCCTGCTAACAACGACTCCTAAAAATAAAATTGTTCCCATTTTGGAGAGTTCCAGTGAGCCCCAGGAGCCGGGCACAGCCCAGCTGTGGGGGCACAGAGCACCCCACTAACAATGACTCCTAAAGATAAAATTGTTCCTATTTTGGGGTGCTCCAGCGAGCCCCAGGAGCCGGGCACAGCCCCAGCTGTGGGGGCACAGAGCACCCCATTAACAACGACTCCTAAAGATAAACTCACTCCCATTTTGGGGTGCTCCAGCGAGCCCCAGGAGCCGGGCACAGCCCCAGCTGTGGGGGCACAGAGCACCCCATTAACAACGACTCCTAAAGATAAACTCACTCCCATTTTGGGGTGCTCCAGCGAGCCCCAGGAGCCAGGCACATCCCAGCCATGGGGGCACAGAGCACCCCACTAACAATGTCTCCTCCATCCTGGTGCTGGGAAGGCAGCGCCCTGGCAAACACAAACCCTCAGACAGGCAGAGCTGTCAATCTGGCCCCCATCTCTCAAAAGATTGATTAAGGACAAAAAAAAAAAAAAAAGAAAAAAAAAAAAGAAAAAAAAAAAAAACAAACAAAAGAGAAAGGAGAACTTATGGACATGAGCTGAGAGGCGGGGAAAGAGGGGAGGGGAAATGAGCCGGGCCAAGTTAAAATTCCGACAGAGAAGTTGCAGCTGAACTATAGAGTCTAGACAAGCATTCACAGCCCCGGCCCCGATTGTTATAGAGCCTCTATTGTCTTAATTAACCATTTTAGCTGCAATGGAAGCAGACAAACCTTTTCTTCTCCATCCCACCCCTCCTCTGCTGCACACTCATGCAGACAAACACCACCAAGTCAAGTGCTTTGATTTAAAAACCCCTCGGCATATCCACACACACCTTCTTTCGGGGCAGAGCTTTGCGAGGTTCGTTGAGAAAATCGCTCACCAAACAAGCGAGGGGAGAGGGCCGAGCTGGAGGTGGGGAAAAAAAGAAATGCAAATCCTGACGCAACATGAATGGGAACAAATGGGTTGATTCTTTTAATCTCCTAATGTGCTTAATAAAGCATTATTGCAATGCAAATTTTATTTTAATGCTGTACATATTTTATTTGACATGCTGGTAATTTTAGTTGGCTGAACAACCCGTTGCTTTGTTTTACTGAGTTATTTCTGTTTGGGGGGATATTTTTGAGGGTATCATGGGACCTCTGCCAACCAATACCCCCTGGGAATCTCTGCAGCACTCTCTTCAGAGGCTTAAGCTAAGAAAAAAATAAATAATTAAGAGGGCCAAATTCTCCTCTCGTGACCCCGATAGAAATGCAGGAGCAATGCAGGAGCACATCTCACCCCCCTCTCTGAACCCTCACGAGCTTCACAGCCACTTTTCACTCATCCCACTTTGCCCTCCTGCCATCCCATCCCATTTGCACTCTTTAAGTGAGTTGAGTGGGAAAAGCCTGATGGTTCCTCCTGCCAAGGGCACCAGTGAGGATCTACCCCAGGTGCCCAGGGAAGGGGCACCTACCCAGAGCCCTGCTGGTCCTGGGATGCTCCAGCCCAAACCACAGGCAGGGAAGAGACTTCCCTCCCCAAATCCAGCCTTCTCTAGGGTGGGTTTGGGACTTGTCTGCTCATGAGTGTGACTGCCCCTGCAGAAGGGGTTTGCACGATGCATTCCCAGTCCCTGCCCACAGTGGTATTAATATTGTCCCTCTCCCACCATCAACCAAAACTTGACATCAGCAGCAGCTTCCCTGAAAGAAATCAGGGGCTACAAACATTTCGAGAGCCAACCTCGCCTCGAACGGGGGGAATCTGCCTCATTTGATGCCACAGTGTCAAGGTACAAACCTGATTGCTAAAGAAAGAAATTAGTGACAATTATAATCATCGTGCTGGGCTGCAGCTCTCTAATAGAAAACTGTCACTTTGGGATAAATACAGCTCAGGAGCTCTGTGTGTGTGTGTGTGTGTGTGTAAGCCTGGGAGCACTCCTGAGTCCACTCAGAACGGAGCTTTATTCAGGACAGCTGAGCATGAAACAGCCTCCCACAAGTGAGAACTTTACATTTGATATAAGGAAGGAGGTTTTTACAATGAGGGTGCTGAGGTCCTGGCACGGCTTGCCCAGAGAAGGCTGTCCCACCTCTGGAAGTGTCCAAGGCTTGGTTGGACAGGGCTTGGAGCAGCCTGAGATACTGGAAGAATGAGATGGGTTTCACAGCACCTTCCAACCCCCACCATTCCATGATTCCATCACTGAACTCAGGGATTGCTCTTCTCCCACATGAGATGAGCTGAAGGCCAGAGAAAAACCACATGAAGCACTTTAGGAGACGCGAGGTGGAGAAGCACAGGAAAGGGATGCAAAAGCACGTGTGGGATCCTGGAGCTTGAGATCCCTACAGCAGAGTCTGCAACCCCTTCCCATGTCACTGAACTCCTCCTGCCACCTCTTCAGGGTAGGTGCAAGCACAGCCAAATCTTTTGCAAAGGGCTGGAGTGCAGAGGGAGAATTCCTTTCTGTAAGCCGGGAAATCCAGCCCCCAAATTTGCGTTTGGGGTCAGTCAGGAATCTCTCCCTGTCCTCCACTCGGTGCCCAGGCCTTGCAGCAGGAGGTGTGGAGACCAGAGGCACACAGGGAGGCAGTGCTGCTCCCTGGCTCTGAGGAGCTGGGATCCCTCTTCAGCCAGCTGCAGCAGTTTAGAAATGTGGCAGGAAGCCTTTCAGTGCCTGAGCACCAGCAGGGAAGGGCTGCAGGAAGGATTAAGGGGATTAACGTGGTCCCGGAGCTACTTCCAAGAGATTTGCCACATTGGAGAAATCTGGGCTGCAGTGCAGGAGGGCTGAGCAGGGACCCTTGCCCTTGCAGAGGGAGCGGGGAGTTTCAGAATCCAAAGAGGTCCAAAACACATCCTGCCCTGTACTGGTCCTCCCTTAAGACCTGCCACAGATGTTCAAAGGCACTGAGCTGCCACTGGTGAGCCCAGGACGCAGAGCAGCATTTCTGGGGAGGAAAATCCAGTTCTGCCTAGCCACGTTCACAGCCACGTCTGCAAACCTGTGAATTCCCACACGCGTTGTTCCTGCAGGAACGAGGAGCAGAGAGACTCCTCACTTTGTGCTGGGGAGGTTGGGGAGCACGAGCCCAAAGGTGCGAGCTTGGCCTCCAGCCACCCACTACAGGGCAGCCAACAAGCCCAGCTGGCACGTCCCTTCCCACCCACATCACCTTCTCTAGCTGGTGGCCACTCCTAGCGCACCAAAAGAAATTTCCTGATGGTCTTCCAGAAGTGGAAATCCTAGAGAAAAGATTGGGGTCATCAGCACCCTCAGTACAACCTTTGACACCATCCTCAACACCAGCCAGAGCCTTTAGATCACAGAAACAGAGCGGGGAGAGTTGTGGTTCTGGACAGGCTACGGCATGGACACCCACCAGGGCATGGACACGCACCACGGCATGGACACCCACCAGAGCATGGACACCTACCATGGCCTGGAAACCCACCAGAGCATGGATACCCACCATGGCATGGAAACCCACCACGGCATGGACACCCACCATGGCATGGACACCCACCATAACATGGACACCCACCATGGCATGGACACCCACCACGGCATGGACATCCACCATGGCATGGACACCCACCACGGCATGGACACCCACCACGGCATGGACACCCATCACAGCATGGACACCTAGCACAGCATGGACACACCACCACGGCATGGACACCCACCATGGCATGAACATCCACCATGGCCTGGACACCCACCATGGCCTAGACATCCACCATGGCCTGAACACTCACCATGGCCTGGAAACCCGCCACAGCATGGACACCCACCATAACATGGACATCCACCATGGCATGGACATCCACCACCGCATGGACACCCACCACGGCATGGACACCCACCATAACATGGACATCCACCATGGCCTGGACACTCACCATGGCCTGGAAACCCACCACAGCATGGACACCCACCATAACATGGACATCCACCATGGCCTGCAGCATGGCCAGAGACCCACCATGCCTTCCTGACAATCAGGCAGGCCCTTGCCATGATGGTTCGTGGGTCCTAGGTGGCATCTCCTCAGACCCACAGGTGGGATCACAGCGTTTTTCTGCCACCCAGCTGCTGGCCCTCTGCTCAGTGACCACCCAGAGGCGTGCTGGGGGCCCGGAGCAGGTGGACTGACCATCACATGCAAGGTCCATTGTGTGCATGCTGCAACCACCATGTGTGTTCCACCTGTTCCGTGTGTCCCATCTGTTCCGTGTGTCCTCCAACCTCTACTTGTGTGCTCCATCCAACACATGTGTGCTTGGTTACGTTCATGCTCCACCAATTACATGTTCTCCTGTCACCACGAGTGTTCTCCAACCATTGCACACACGTTCCAACCCTCACGTTCATGTTCCATTGACCACCTGCATTCCCCAACCATCACATCCATCCTCCAACCAACACATCCATCCTCCAAACATCACATCCATCCTCCAAGCAACACATCCATCCTCCAATCATCACATCCATCCTGCAACCATCACATCCATCGTCCAACCAACACATCCATCCTGCAACCATCACATCCATCGTCCAACCAACACATCCATCCTGCAACCAACAGATCCATCCTGAAACCATAACATCCATCCTCCAATCATCACATCCGTCCTCCAACCATCAAATCCATCTTCCAACTAAAACATCCATCCTCCACCCACCACATCCATCCTGCAACCATCACATCCATCCTCCAACCATTGTGGGCATCCTCCAATCATCATGGGCATCCTCCAATCATCACATCCATCCTCCAACCATTACATCCATCCTCCAACCATCACAACCATCCTCCATCCATCACATCCATACTCCAACCATCACATCCATCCTCCAACCATCACAATCATCCTGAAACCATCACATCCATCCTCCAACCATCATGGGCATCCTCCAACCATCACATCCATCCTGCAACCATCACATCCATCCCCCACCACATCCATCCTCCAACCATCCCATCCATCCTCCAACCATCACATCCATCCTCCAACCATCCTGAGCATCCTGCAATCATCACATCCATCCTTCAACCATTGTGTGCATCCTCCAACCATCCCATCCGTCCTGCAACCATCATAATCATCCTCCAACCATCCCATCCATCCGGGCCTGGCCTGGGGAGAGCACAGACAAGTCCTCTGCCCTGCAGAGGGGCTGGAGGAGCCCAGAGGATGGCAAGGCTGTTGTTGGTCCTGCACGGTGCATGAGACGTTTCATCTTTGCTGAAGCCTCCGGGCATGCTCTTAATGTTACCCCTCTAATAATAATATTTCATCTGCCTTATCTGATTAGGTTATGCTCATTTGATTTTTGCAAAACACCTTTAATCACCTTGCAAATTCCCCATCATTGCAAACAGAACCACCACAAACATTATCGGCAATCTGAGTTTTATTTTCAGCAATCTTTTTTTTTTCATATGGAAGAAAGACAGTTGTAAAAAAAAAAAATTTAAAAATATGAACAAGACAGAGGCTGAGAAAACATTAACAAGGCCCTATGCTTTCTGCTAAAGTGCCTTCATTTCATTATCATTAAATTTGCCTAGTAATTAGATTTCGGTGCATGAATATTTTAAAAAAATGTAACAGACAGGCTGTCAAAAAAAAGCACGACAACATCAATTCGATAATTTTTTAGACAGAGACATTCATAAGCAATTAACACAGATTTCCTGGGGTTGGCGACTCTTTTTCTTTCTTTTCTTCTTTTTTGTAAAAAATTTTCCTATTCTTCCAGCCTTCCGTTCTTCACCTGAAATTACAAGAAAAATAAAATTACTGTAAACATCAGCCCATTCTGCCCTTTTTCCCTGTTTGCTAACATGATTCCAGTGCCATTTCCCCCTCGCTTAGCATGCTCCAGCACTCCTCCCCCCTCCTCCCAGCCCAGCCTTGCTAAACACGGGCAGGCACAAGGTTGGGTCATCCATCAGACCTCCCCACTCCTGCAGGACCAGATTAAATTAAGGTTGCATGAAGCTTCTGTCTTGATCTTCAGGCATTTCTGCTGAAAACAGTGATTTTGATCACTATTTGCATAATGTACAGTTACGTATTCACCGGCTCCCTAATTATACGATCTGTGTTCGACACCGCTGCAGACGCGGGGAGGCTTGTGCAGGGCATACCAACCACTGCTCACGGCATTCCTGCTCCTGCTCCGGCTCCAGGTGAGCCCAGGAGGATCCATCCCCTCCCCACAGGCCTCCCTGCAGGCCCGAGCCACCGGCCAGGGGTGGCCACGGCCCCGTCCGCCCTTCCCACCTTGTTTGTGGGTGACACACCGAGAGCGGTGCCGGTCCCTGCCTTACAGCTGCCAAAACAGAGCCATTGTCCCCTCATTTTCGTCCTCTCATTTTCGTCCTCTCATTTTCCTCCTCTCATTTTCATCCTCTCATTTTCATCCTTTCATTTTCATCCTCTCATTTTCGTCCTCTCATTTTCATCCTCTGGGATGCACAGGAGGCCCACAAGCCTCTCTTGCTCATCCTGCACTTTTCCAACAGCTTCAGAAGGTGGATGGAAAGCAGCACAGTCCCAGTTTCCCCCCTTTTTTATCTCCTCAGCAGAAGCTCACATCCCAGAAGAAAACTCAGCCAGGGGCTGTTTGCTGAGATGATTCCAGGTCCGAGCTGCTTTGGAGGTGGGAGGAGCACATGGGAGGTTGAGTCCACGGACCCCAGCCCACATTTCCAACACGACTGATGCGGTGCCACTGAGCCCATGGAGATGCCCAGAAGGAGCTGGTTGCTCACCAGCAGCTTCTTGCACCTGCAGGAGCCAAGTTCCCACTCCCTCCTCAACTCTTCATTTGGAAACCAGCGACATTTGCAGGGATTTTCGTAGAATTGTGGAATGGTTTGGGTTGGAAGGGACCTTAAAGCTCATCTCATTCTACCCTCTGCCATGTCCAGCCTGGCCTTGGACTTCCAGGGATGGGGCAGCCACAATCTGTTTCATTTCAGACAGAGCTTCCCAAATCCCTGTGTTTAGTACTAAATCAGATCCAACACCTGAAATACTCCAAAGACCCTCTGCACAGGTCCAGCCCAAACTTCAGTGGAGCCCTTGGAATGCCAGCAGACCTGGTGTGAGGTGTGTGGTGAGCCCAACCTGGGTCAAAATTACCTTTTCAAGTGTTCAAGAGTATGAGCCAGAGCTACAAGGTGTGCTGAGAAGACAAAAAACAAGACCCCAAACCACAATTATTTGACCTAAACATAGATAGATGTTTAAAAGCCGTTGTTTGTGTTATTTTTTTTATTATTGTTATCATCATGATCATCATCTCTGGCAAATTAGGAATTCACAAAACAGCCACACACAAAGAAAATCCCAGACCTCAACTCAGGTCATGCCTTCCTAAAATCTCCTTTGCAAGGTTTTATCGGCAAGAGCAGGGAGTAGAAGCAGTTGGTACAAGCAGCTGAAAGACCAAATCAAAAGCATGTGAGCAGATTAAAGAATCAATCTCTCCGTTTGATGCAGAGGAAATCCCACTAATTATAAAGAAGGGGCTTATTTCCTGGAGTCACTCTGTTTGAAGTCATCAAAACTAGTAATACTTAATTACTCTACTTTATGGAATATATAACATCGAGGCCCTCCGCCACTCGCCAGCCCACTGCTGCCATTTCTGGCGCTGGGTTTGCAGGGGGCTGTGGTGATGTTCCTCCTCTACCTATGCCCTTATTTATTCAAATGAAGCCCTTAACAGCCCCCACATGAGCCTGCGGGGAAGCATTTAAATGTGCTTTAAAAGGAGGTTGTAATGAAAAAAAGCCTGGAGTGATTTAGCCCTGCGAGTTACCTGGCTATTAGTGAGATGTGTGTGTGCCAGCAGACTCCTGCAGAATCAGGTACTGAGGATTAAACCAGACTGAAGGTATTTGCCTCATCCTAATCCTTGAGAAGGGAAGGGAACTGACAGGGCTGTGACTGAAACACGGCCCTGCAGACCTTGCTGAGCCAGCTTTGAAGGTCCAAGAGCGAGCTGCCAGCTTCTGCTTCATGGACACATCCAGGTGGCATCCATGGATGGGTGAAAAAGCACAGTCAGGTGTCCTGAGGAAATGAAAGGAGGCACAAAATCTTCTCAGAAGTGCTATGAGGAGATCTAAAATGGAGGACACGCAGGGAAAATCTGGTTGGATGGGCCAACACCCCCCAGTCTCCTCACACACCATGGCAAAGCTTGATTTTCGGGCACTGGGTGATTTGCATAGAGGGGAATCACAGATTCCATTAAAAAGTAGTGATGATCCTATTTCTACAGGTTGAGAAAAACCTTGGAAAATGTGACCCAAGAGGTTCAGGCAGGGAAAGGAAAGTAAGTTCCTTTTTGCCATTCCTGGTGTGGTCTCAAGCAGATCTGAGTATTCCCAATTGCATCCCTGGCCCCGATGCTGCTCCCAGCACCTGAGTCTGCAAGCAACGACTTTCCTGATATGGGAGCAAAATCCCAAAACTCTCTCCCAGGATACCATGAGGTTCCTTAAGTCCAAAACTCTTCTAAAGGCAAACTGCAGGGAGCAGGTATGGTGAAGAGCTGCCCAATTTCCGTGGCTGAGGAGCACCAGAAAAAGCCAGGTATGGGTTTGACGTGCTCAGGTCTGGCTGGTTATGAGACTTTTCCCAAATTGCTCTTTTTCCAGCTAAGCTGGTAAATGTTGCAGGGGAGGGACAGGAGCACAACTTCTCCTTCATCAGCACCTGCACACACCCACCTGGGGCTGTAGGAGCTGCACAGGCACCACCATTGGCAGTGGCAATGCCAATTATTACCAATGGCAATAATGAGTCTCCTGCTCCATCCTGGAGCTTCTTGCAAATAACTGAGTCCAGCAGGGAGAGCACATGGAGGTGTGGAGCCATGAGCCTCTGTCTGAAATCCTGCACATACCATGGCATCAGGAATGTCCCAGGAATGCTGCTTTGGAGTCATGAGGCCTCGCAGCCAGGAATTGTGGGTGAAAAGGGTTTATTTCCCCTAAGACAGAAGGGAAAGAAATCTGCTAAGCCTTGGTTTGACCTGACTGGGAAATACAACTGGGCTCCAGACTAGCTCGGCTGGCCTGAAAAATCCCTGTTAAGATGTCTGAGCCTTGTAGAAGCATAACATGTCTCCAAAAAAACTTCTGCCTGCATGAGGCCCCTTGCAATTCTGCTGCTGCTGGGAGGATGGGTGGGTGCCATGCTGAACAGCACCCACAGGACAGGGAGCATCAGCCCCTGCTGCTCCCCCTGCTCTTGGCTGTGCTCTCTCTTGGTGGGGATCAGGCTCCAGAGAGCACTGCTGGGCTCCGTGGGAGGATGGGAGTGCACTGAGGCATCCACAGAGATCTGGGGGATGAGGACCTAGTGGCCAGCCTGGTCACAGCCTGGTCTGCTCTGGCCCTAGCAGGACCTTCCCTGCTCGGTGCTCTCCTTTGGAGAGCAGGAATCCATCTGGAGGGGCACAGCTCAGAGCTGTCTTTTCTCTTTTACATGCTTGAGGGTTATGAATCAAAATATTTCCCCAAGCAACATAGAGAATTCCAGCATTTCACCCGTTGCGGGTGGTGGGAATAGTTCAAGCAGGACCTGAAATAAAACTCTCACATTTCAGTCCCTCTGGAACTGAGAAACACCCACAACAAGCCTAGAGCTGATTTTTTTTTTTTTTTTTTTTTTTTTTTTTTTTTTTGCCTCATTTCATCAGCTCTAAGATATCAAAGGAGAAAAAGGATCTGCTGCAAGGCAAATATTCCTATCTTTGCTGGCTGGCAAGAGACCAGCCAGGAAGGAGCTGTGTTTTATCCAAAGAGGCTTTCTAGGGCTGGACACGGCCTCCCCTGTGATCTGTCATGGCTCAGGCAGGAGCGAGGGGCAGACACAGACTGCTCTGGGACTCAGCCCTGCATCTCCACCGCAGCCGTGGCAGGGATGACCTGCTGCAGGTGGGCAGGAGCCTGGGCTGCATCCCTCAGGGCTCTGGGCACAAGGATGGATTCAAACCCCTGGTTCTAGCCCTGTCCTAGGTCAGAGCTCCGAGTTGCTCTAACAGCAGAGCACAAACAAAACTTTGGGGGCTGCTGCTCTGAGACCACAGGCAATGGACTTTTTTTTTCTCTACACCCTCAAAAGGTGGGCTCAGGCACAAGTGGGTTCTGTGCCTGCAAAACAAACACGCCCACAAGAGCTAAACCTTCCTGCAAGGGAAGGACAAGGACGTAAATGCTCTGCTCAGAGGTGTGCAAGGGGGTCCGGCTCTCCTGCTGGCTGTCCCCGGAGGAAGGGGTGAGCTGGTCCCCATCACAGAGTGAGGACCTCGCCACAGCTCGCTGAGGTCTGTTTGTCACTTTTCCTTCATTATTTGCAGTTTGTACACAGGCGTCATTAGGGATTCATTCGGTTTCCCTAGCAGCAGGCATTAGTCTGGCTTCCCTTTCCCCCTTCCCTCGCCAGCGCCCTTTATTTTTAGTGTCTTATTTACAGTTTGACAGAGTAACTGTAACCCTTGCAAGCTACTCCAGCGGCTTTAATCGGGGGAATAATGAGTCCTGTCTGGCGATGAATAGAATTTAGGGGACAGATTGTTCCACACTCGCCCGGTGGGGTAATTTATTTATGTGCGCACTTGTCAGGAGGAGAAAGGGACGGGGGATCTGTATGCGCCGAGGACATCGCCGGCGCTGAAAGGGAAGGGAGAATGGAGCCAAGCGCCCCAGCTCCCGCTCACCCCCCTGCCCCTCCGGCAGCTGAATGCCTCCGGTGGCCGTGAACTTGGATGGGCCGAAAGGCGCATTCCCAGGCCCCCGGCACGTCGGCGGGGCCGGCGGGCAGCGGCACCGGGCCGGGGCTCCAGATGGGTCCGGCCGCGGCCGCCGCCCTCCCCGGCGCTGCCCGCATAGCCGCGCCGCGGCCCGCGGCCCCATAGCAACCGTACAGTAGCGGCGGCGCAGCGGGGGTCTGGGAAGGGAGGCAAAGCCCTCGGAAAAATACAGGATGGGTCCAGACAATGGCTCTCTCTCTCTCATATCATAAATTACACGGCAGCGACAAAAAAAAAAAAAAAAAAAAGCAAGCAGCGGATCCTGCCCCTCTTCCCCCGCCGCTCCCACAGCCCGGAGCTCGCTGCACGCCACCGCTGGGCATCCCCCGGGCATGGGGACAGCACCAGGGCTGGCCGAAGGGGAGGTGGAGGCATTGCACCTCCCAGCCCACAGCATCCCCTTCACCTTTTCCCTGTCCCCTCAAAGCACATTTCCTTTGCTCCACAGTTGTTTGGGGTTTTTTTGTACCATGACTCTGGTCCTTCAGCCAGTGCTGGCCGTGCCCAGGATCGGGGAGAAGCAGCTCCTGGTCCAGAAGCAGGAGGGTTTCTCCTTCTTCTGCTCTCCAGGGAAAAGGCCCTTTCACTCCCTTTTCATTCTCCCTGTCTCAAGGCTGGGAGCGTTCTGCATCGAGAGGCGAGGGCAGCAAGGTCCCAGCTCAGTGTCTTCCAGGAGATGGCTGGAGCTGGATCAGCTGCACTGCAGCATCCCTGGGCTCCCGTGCAAAGGAGGACACTGGGATCCACCAAGCTTCGAGGCCACCTCAGCCAGGAGATGGCCACCACTAGCAGGAAGGATCCACCTGGCAGAGACACCGACAAGAGGCAGCACAGGAGTGCAGGGGGTCTCTTTGCACCCCCAACTGCCAGGGTAAAAGGGGGGGGCTCAGGCTGCTCACCCCCACTCAGACGTGGAGGGGCTCAAGCTCCACCTGAGCTTGTTGCTGATGTCCCTTAAACCTCCCCCTGCTTGGCCCAGCTCCCACCTACACTTGGTAACTTTCCCTTACAAAACCTCAAAGTTAGTCTAGAATTACATTTTCTACCTAAGTGAGAACACATTTTAAGTAGCCGGTGTGGCATCAGGACACTCCTGCCCTGGCACCCTTTTCGCACCCTTTTCACACCAGTGTAGCCGTTCTGGCTGCAGGGATTTCTTTCACTGCTCTGTCAGTAGAGTCAGGAATGAAGCAGCCGCAGCCACAGACTGATCCTGGTTACCGTGATGGTGCAGAGAGCATCTTCCTGTTCCTGGATTTTACCAGTTTACCGGCATACTGGGAGAGGACTGGGTGAGCCACATGGCTCTGAGCCCAAGCAGTCACCCAGACACACGTCACCCAGCTGGGGTTCCTCTCACAAGGACCACGGCTTTGGGCTACCTTGAACTTCAAACCATGGAAGCAGCAAGTTAGTGGCCAGCACAGAGGACTAGGCCAGGTAGAAAGCACTGACATCACATCTCCAAGCCACGGAACAGAGAACTACTCTGCTCTGCATGTTCACTGGAGTAGAAGTCGTGTGATGGTCCTGGCACTTTGTCACCACAGCCTGGGGCCGAGGGCGATACAGCAGCTGCTTGGGAGCAAAGCTCTGACCAAGGGTCTCCAGCTGCAGGGAGCCCTCAGCCAGCACAAGCACCTGAGGTGCACCTGGGGGTCTGGCAATATGGGGACAGGGTCTGCCCAGTCCCCCAGGGACCCTGCACCAGCCCCTGGCCCAAGGATGCTCCAGCCCAAGGGCCGGTTCCAGGGCAGCCCCCTTGGCAGAGAGGCTGGAACCTCTCCTTGCTCAGCTGAACTCACGGTGGAAAAGAGTCCTTAAGAAAAGCAAGGAAAGGTCTCGGCACCGGGAACCGGTCTCTGCCCTGCCGAGTGCTCCGGTGGCTGCCCCGGGGCTGTCCCTGCCCTGTCCGTCCTGCCGAGGGAGCCGAGCGGTGCCGGTCCCAGCCAAACCTGCGGCAGCATCGGCCCGGGGAGGGGGAACCTCCTCCGGGTACAATGACTGTCTATTCTGCTGATCACAAGCCTAATCCTCTTTGGTTTTTAATTGGCATTTGGGCTAAGCTGATTTAAACCTCTTCACCTTGTTGGGTCCCCCCTCCCCACTTCTTTCTTTTCTTTTTTTTTTTTCCTTTTTTTTTTCTTTTTTTGTTTTTTTTTCCTGACCAAATAACAACGCTGCCATCACCAAGTCCCCGGCACAATGACAGCTTTGTGCAAGGGCGAGAGGAGAGGAAAGGGAAAGGGAGGGGGAGAAGGGAAATGTGCTGAACACACTCGGAAACAATGCAGAGTTTGTGATTCAGACTTGACCACTGGCAGAGCACCCGCTTCAGCTGCGCCTCCATAATAAACGCACTGTCCCTTCCCAGCACCTCTCCCCTGCCCATCACCTCCTCCTCGGGCCAGCTGCCCACGGTGTGGGCTCTACCTGCCACCCATGGCCATCCCTCGAGGCCACGGCTTCCCCACGCCCCAGCGTGACCCACCACGGTGGCAGCACGTCCCCAGGCTCACCGGCGAGTGGCCCGCAGTGCAGTGGGCAGGGTGGGCACGTCCCGGTGTCCTCTGCAGCCTGGCTGTGTCCCCCGGTGCTGGTCAGCAGCCCTGGGCAGCCTGGACAGGCTCTGCTGTAAATCAGGATCGCATCATGCTCCAGGCCAGGCTCTGCGGGCAGAGCAGGGAGAGGAGGAGGAAGATGAGGTGGGATCAGCCGTGGTGAGGGGCTTCTGCTGAGGGTCCCTGGAGACAAGGTCCTGCTGGCAGCTCCTCGTGCCTTTTGGAGGGTGGGGCTTTGCATCTAACCCCCACTCCTGATTCACAGAGTAATGAGCCAGTCTGAGCTAAAACCAAACACAACAGAAACACCTTTATTATCTCCTTGCCATTTAACAGGTAACCCCCCCTCCCCTGTTTTTGTTTTCCTGGATGAGACAGACCTCTCCCCGGGCTTGGGCATTACGAGTTAACAAACCCACAAAAAAAAAATGTTAAACACAGAAAAAAATCCAGATGCTTGAGACCTTGGGCCAAGTGGTCAGCAAGGAAAGTGCTGGTGGCCACAGAGATTTTGGCTCCTCTTTTTCCCCACGTGGTCACCATGGGCTCTCACTAGTCCCCACACACTTGCCATGGAGGCTCTCAGCCCATCCTGGCAGCCTGTTGGTGCCAGACCCAGGGTAAGTTTAGGAAAACTCTTTCTTAAAAATCCAAATTTTTTTAAAATTCCCTTACCAGGATATGCCCAGTGAACTCTCATGACCAGAGACCTACAATTCATCAGCCAGAAAATGAGCAGCAGGTAGGGTGAACCCACGTCCAGCCTAGCAAGAGAGAGAAAAGAGGATGTGAAATGTCAGCACCGTGTTCTCTGGCTGGATTACACCAGGATAGGGAGATTACAGCCACACTTCTGACACGAAAGGGGAATGAGGAAGAGAGAATTCATCTGGAAAACTCTCAGCATCTCTGAAACTGGGCTGGTTTCCTAACTTGAGATGCCTCTGTGGGGCTTCAGCCTTGTAGGGAGCAAGAGGAGCTGGGGTCTGCTCTGGGGCAATTTGAAATAGCTGTTGGAAATGAAATGAAATTTGAAATGAAATGAAATTTGAAAGTTCTCATTGCCCATTCTAGCCAGCATCTAACAGCAGCTGTGTAGCAAAACCAACTCCAAGTACTAAAAAGCTACCAGCACGACCAAACCCTCTAAATTTAAGTAAAAAAAAACACCTTCTTTGTACTTTTTTTGTCTTCTGGGGAGCTGTGTTCTCCAGGTCTCCCTCCCTGCCCAGGGCAGTGACTGCTCCACCAAGGCCCAAAGGCAAGCCCAGAGCCCCCTGAGGCTGGGGGATTTATCCTGGCTGTCCTGAGCACTTTGCTGTGCCCAAGCACAGGGAGACCCATCCCCAGCCAGAGCCTCACTGAGGAAAGAGTCGTGGATCAAAGTGTGACTGCCACCCTCAATGCAGCAGGAACCACGTGGCAAAGCTCCAGCACTGCTCAACCCTGCTTGAAAATGCCACAGGTGAGCAGCCCTGACCCTTGGGATGCTTTGGAGTATCCTTACAGAATGATTCTATATTTTTATAATATGTTAATAGTCACTTTATGCATTTTCCATGTGTATAAACTCTGTGTAGTGGTTTTGGTTTGTTAATTTAAGATTTCTCTGTCTCCAGCTGTGGCTACTCATGGATTTAGTGCAAAACTGACCTGGCTTAACGGAGGAAGGGGCAGAGAAAGAATTTGTTCTGCCGGCCATCAGTCCCATAAATCATCTCTAACACTACAGAAATCAGAGACAATCTGATCCTGGGAAAATTCAGTGGTGCCAAGCCTGTGAGTGGCACAGGTGGGAGCAGAGCAGCAATGCCCACACCCATCCTCTCCTTCCAGCTCTGCTCCCGACACATTCCTGCGCCCCATCCCAGGGAAAGAACAAGAAAAAAAGAAGGGGAAAAAAAATCCCCCAGCACAGCCTGAAGTTTCTAAATAAAAGCAGTGAGAAATGGACTAAGTAGCTGCAGCTTAGCCCTGGAGCTAAGAGCCTTAGCGCATTTTTGCCAGTTTTAGGGAAGCATTTCCCACTCCTGACTAAGCACGTTTGGCAGGCAGAGAGGAGCGCGTGGCTGCGCGCCCTTCCCAGCTCCAGCTGAAGGGTTCCATGGGTGACAGCCAGCCCTTCCCCACCCTTCCCCACCCTTCCCCACCCTTCCCCACCTCACAGACCCCACCAGGCGCCAGCCGCCTTCCCCACGGGGCTGCCCCCAGCCAGGTGTGTCTGGGACTCCGGCATCAAAAATGTGATTTCTTTTCCTTCTAGGGATAAATTTAGAGTTGGCTTTTAATCTGCTTTCAAAATTCCCGTCACACCAGGGTTAAACTCACTTAGCATATTTAGGCTTTTAAGTTTCCAGGTCTCATGGCAACAGAGGGATGGGGAGAAATTAAAAAGAACAACAAACGCGGCCTCATGGAACACCAAGATTTTCACCTAAACCACAAACCTCTTGCAATGGGAGTTCAGATAAAACACCCCAATATATTTCAGGTGCTGTAGTAAAATTAATCACTTCCCACGCCACCAGTTGTGTGAAGAGATTTTTTCCCCCTCTCTCAGATTAACCTGAGCACAATAACTTTGTGCCCACAGATCGCTTGGACCAGGCGAAGCCTCTCACGCCTCAGCCCAGGAGGGGATGAAGTCACTCTTGTTTCACACTGCTTCTTCCCCCCTTTCTTAAACAGCCAAGAGATGCTTTCAGCAACAGAAAAAATGAGGCTATTGAATTTTTCTAGTCCAAAAGAAGGAGGAGGGGTAAAAAAAAAAATAATTAAACAGCTGTTTAGCTAACGTTATCACAGTACACAAAGAATGGAACGTCATCTAGTGCATCTAGGAAAAAATTCTGCAGCCAAGCCTCAAGCCCCACAGGAGGCACGGAGGGCACTTTGAACAATAATTTTTTAAAAATACGGTAAAAAAGGAGGATAGAGCTGGTGCAAAACCTGGAGAGGAGTGGTGAAAAGAAGCTGATTTTTGGTGGTGCAAAACTCGAAAGGAGTGGTGAAAAGAGGCTGAATTTTGGTGCAAAAGCTGGAGATGAGGTGAAAAGAAGCTGATTTTTGATGGTGCAAAGGCTGGAGATGAGGTGAAAAGAAGCTGATTTTTGATGTTGCAAAAGCTGGAGATGGGGTGAAAAGACACTGATTTTGGGGTGTGGGTTGGCTGGGGAAAGAGGCATGAAGGGTACTTTGAACAATAATTTTTAAAAAATACGGTAAAAAACGATGATATAGCTGGTGCAAAAGCTGGAGACTAGTGGTGAAAAGAAGCTGAGTTTTGGTGGTGCAAAACCTGGAGACGAGTGGTGAAAAGAAGCTGATTTTTGGTGGTGCAAAACCTGGAGATGAGTGGTGAAAAGAAGCTGATTTTGGGGTATGAGTTGGCTGGGGGGTTTGGTGGCCATGATGCCCCAGCGAGGCCGGGAAAAAGGAAATCCCAAATCCTGGCGAGGGCAGGAAAAGGGAAAAGTGAAATCCCAAATCCCGGCAAGGCCAGGAAAAGGGAAATCCCAAATCCAGGGCGGGAATAGTGAAATCCCAAATCCAGGGCGGGAAAAGTGAAATCCCAAACCCCAGCAGGGCTGGGATGAGCCCCTAGAGGCCGAAGGCCCCGCGGTGAGGCCGAAGCGCCACCCGTGGCTCCATCCCACGCATGGAAGGCGTTGGAACGCAATGGAAAGCACCAGAACGCGATGGAAGGCGCTGGAACGCGATGGAAGGTGCCAGAATGCGATGGAAGGTGCCAGAACGTGATGAAAGGCACAGGAACGCAATGGAAGACATGAGAATGAGATGGAAGGCGCCGGAACGCGATGGAAGGCGCCAAAACGCGATGGAAGGCGCCAAAACGCGATGGAAGGCACAGGAATGCAATGGAAGGAGCTGGAACATGATGGAAGGCACCAGAACGTGATGGAAGGTGCTGGAACGCGATGGAAGGCGTCGGAACGCGATGGAAGACACAAGAACACGACGGAAGGCACTGGAACACAATGGAAAGCACTAGAACGCAATGGAAGGTGATGGAATGCGATGGAAGGAGCTGGAACATGATGGAAGGCGCGAGAACGTGATGGAAGGAGCTGGAACGTGATGGAAGGAGCTGGAACATGATGGAAGGCACGAGAACGCGATGGAAAGCACTGGAACGCAATGGAAGGCGCCGGAACGCGATAGAAGGAGCTGGAACGCGATAGAAGGAGCTGGAACGCGATGGAAGGAGCTGGAACGCGATGGAAGGCGCCAGAACGCGATGGAAAGCACCGGAACGCTCCCGCCTGCGTGGCCAGGCCCAGCCAAGGGGAATCGGCCATTTTACACTCAGCTGCCTAAAATGGTGGCTCGCACCTCGCTGTGCCCGCAGCACGCATGCACCCGCCGGGAGGGGAGGGCCGGGCCGCAGCCCCCCGCCAGCGCGCAAGGAGCCAAGATGGAATTAGAGGCAGAAATTAAAGGAGGGGAAGGGGGGCAGGCGGGAGAGGATGCGCCCGGCCCCGGCGATGGCGGTGGCGGTGGCTGGCTTTGTGCGAAGGCCTCCAGGGGGGAAAAATGGGGGGAAAGAGGGGAAGGAAAAGAGCGTTTGGGTGAGGATGGCGAGGGGCAGGGATGCAGGGGGGGAAAAATCTTCCCTTCTTTCTTCGCCAACCCCCCTTCACCCTCCCCGCAATCCCGCTTTGACTTTTCCCACAGAAGTAGCCAACCTCCAAGAATGCAAATGACATTCATTATGCAAATGCATGCAAATCAGGTTTAACTATCGGAAGAAGGGCTCGGAATTTCTAATGGGTTAACTCTTTCCTGCGCGGCCCGGATAACAAGAGCCCTCGTGTCTTCCTTGGGGCTTTGTGCTTCCCCAAGCATCGCGGGCACCCCGACCCGCACCCCGCGATGGGCACCGGGGTGGGGAGGGCGAACAAAGCCCAGGAAAATACCAACAACAACAATAAAAACCCTACTGGCGTGGGAGCGGCTGCCCCTTCCTTCAACGCTCCAGCAGGAGACAAGACAAAGCAGGCTTAAGCGCGAAATTGGGGGGAAAGATGGAAATTAAAATGGGAAAAGAAAACAAAGGGGGGAGGAATAGGAAAACAACAACAAGAACAACAAAAACATAAAGGAAAAATGAAATGGAGAGAAAACGGAACAATAAAAAGGAAAATAAAAAGGGAAATAAAAAGGGTAATAACGAAAAAGGAAAATTTAAAAATTAGATCAGAAAATAAAAATTAGGTAAGAAAATAAAGGAAAGGGGAAGGGAAGGGAAGGGAAGGGAAGGGAAGGGAAGGGAAGGGAAGGGAAGGGAAGGGAAGGGAAGGGAAGGGAAGGGAAGGGAAGGGAAGGGAAGGGAAGGGAAGGGAAGGGAAGGGAAGGGAAGGGAAGGGAAGGGAAGGGAAGGGAAGGGAAGGGAAGGGAAGGGAAGGGAAGGGAAGGGAAGGGAAGGGAAGGGAAGGGAAGGGAAGGGAAGGGAAGGGAAGGGAAGGGAAGGGAAGGGAAGGGAAGGGAAGGGAAGGGAAGGGAAGGGAAGGGAAGGGAAGGGAGAGGAGCAGGCCACTCTTGGCAGAAGGTGAAACCCTCCGGTGGTGCAGCAGCAAAGGGTCCTGGCAGCCACAAGGGTTTGGCTGCTCACTCAAACCCACTCACTGGACTGGCCTTGGCTCTTCTTCTAATGGGAACAAAGTCACAAAATGCACCAAGATTCCATTCTTCTTCTTTTTTCTTTTTTTTCTTTTTTTTCCCCCAATGTTTTCATTGAGGAAAAAAAATTAAATTACAATTTCCCCCAGTGCCGGCTGAGCCCGTGGTCCTCGGGGGAGAGAAGGAGGGAGGGAGGAGCAGAGGGTGGCACTGGTGGCACTGGGGTCCCAATCCACACCCCTGTGACCTGCCCAGCATCCTGGCATGGCCAGAGTGCATTCAAAACGTGTGTGGCACCAGTGCCCCACTCCTCCAGACCTTTGGAAAAATCCTGATTGCTGCTCCCTGCCCCAAGGATGAGAAGGCCCCGGTGCTGGGAACTGAAACAAGGAAGTCCTGGGTAGTGCTCACTGAACGTTGGGATTGCAGGAATTATGACTATTACAGAGGAATAGATACATGGCAGAATTCTAAATATTTTATAGCAACATTGTATTGATTCACAATAATAAGCACTTCAGGATTATTGCTGTTTTGCCCGAGAATTTTTCCTTGCTATACCTCCTTTTACATTTGATCTTTTTTCCCAATCTGCTCAAAATCTCTTGTTCTTTGAGCTGCAACGTGTTAAATGCAGCAGCAATAATCTGTGCAAGTTCAAGAATTTCCCAAATTTTAGAGTTTTAGGTTTGAGATACCACAAAAATTATTGATTTAGAGTAACTTTGCTGTGCTCTGAAATGCACAAGCCCAGAACTACTGGTCAGTTATAAAAATATAAACCCTTTTATTTCATTAAGCGGTTTCCAGCATAATAAGGCCTCTGCAGAGGGTAAAATATACTTGAGGTGAGTACTTTGGCAAATTCCTTTCTGGAAAAGGAAAAGGAAAAGGAAAAGGAAAAGGAAAAGGAAAAGGAAAAGGAAAAGGAAAAGGAAAAGGAAAAGGAAAAGGAAAAGGAAAAGGAAAAGGAAAATAAGAAAAAGAAAAATATATATATAAAAAAAAGGCACCACTAATTTGGGTTTCTTCTGGCCTCCAGCCCATTGGAGCAGGAGCCTTGCTCTGCTCCCCTCATCTTGTTTTGACTCCAAGCCCAAATTTCCAAGTTCACACATCATTTCAAAACTGGAATTTGGTGATTTTTCTCTTTTTTAATTGGTTATTGGAAAGCATATATTAAAAAAAAAAAAACTAACAAACACACACCCACCCAAAAAAAAAAAAAATATATATATATATATATATATATTAAAAATAGGAAAAAGGGCTGGAGGATGCTGGTGAGTGCAGCCATGCCCAGGCCTGGCCGGAGCTGCTCATCACAAACAATGCACAACTGCATTTTCCTGCCATGGGGCTGCCAGGACAAACTGCTCAGGAATTGTCATTCCATGAGCAGCTGAGCACCCAGAAATTGTCCTTTCCTGGCCCAGCGAGGAGCAGGACGCATGAACGGATACCTGGTGTCCTGGGCATCCCCCGAGCTGCGGCAGGACGGGCCTCGGGCTGCAGGACACAAAACGAGGTTGAGTTTAGCACAGAAACACGAGGCTCAGTTGGCAGAAAGCAGTGCAGAAATTGCTGGATTTATAAACTCCAAGTGGAGGCATGTGGAAAGGGGTTCGGCGCCGTCTCCAAAAGTGATTTTTACATTTTTTTGATTTTTTTTTTTTTTAATTTACAAGGCCTCCTGTTCATTCAGCTCTCTTTGCCTTCACCTTCCCTCTCGATCAAATTTCACCATTCCTGTCTACATCTCTTTCAAACCCATTTGTTCTGGTTTTCTCCCACCTTCTTTGGCCCTGGCAAACTCCTGAAGACACCCAACTGCAGCCTTTGGGTGCAGGGTGGCAAAAGAGGTGGCGTGAGTATTTACAGCCTCTAGATCCCCCCTTAAAAACACAACTTTCAGTACATTTTAATCCCTTGCCATTAGAAATCAATAACGCAGTGAGGGTTTAGCCACACAGGGGATGGAATGGACCCTGGCAGCTTCCACAGTAAATT
Organism: Lonchura striata; assembly: GCF_050655825.1. Taxonomy (NCBI): domain Eukaryota; kingdom Metazoa; phylum Chordata; class Aves; order Passeriformes; family Estrildidae; genus Lonchura; species Lonchura striata. The sequence continues at coordinate 1,478,742 of NC_140727.1, read as the reverse complement.
CTTGTGTGGAAAGACCTGCAGGATCTCTGGGATGAAGGAAGAAGAGGGAGGGGAGGAGGTGTTGAGAAATTACAGTGGAAATATATTTCTTGAAAATATATTTTGCACCATAATTTCAAATGGCTTCTCAGTGAGGTGCAGAGGCTACACACCCCCTGGGAAATAAAAAACAGGAACGCAGTGACCCCACACAGCCACTTTCTCCCCCGTTTCTCCCACCAGCCACGTTAAAAGCCATCTTCGCCAGGTGCCATGACATTTTCTGCCTCAAAATCCCTTTTTTCCCCCCAAACCCCACGTTCCCTCCTTGCCAGAGGCTGTTTTCCAGGAGAGACACTCAGCAGTAGGTTTTGCACACCATGGGGTGAAGACGGGCTGGAGAAGGTCTTTGAATGAATTCAGTATCATGAAAAATCAGCAAAGGCAGCAAGAAAATATCCTGGACAAACGTAAAAACCACATTCTCATGGTGGGATCAACAGTGCAGCAGAAGACACCAACAGGGATGACCCAAACCAAACTTCCCAATGGAAAAGAGCTTTTAAATTCCCAAATTGCGACGGCAAAACCTCTTGGTTTTCCTGCCGAGCGGGATGTCGGGTGCTTTCAGGAGGATGTGGGGTTGGAGCTGGCACAGGTAGAAGCAAAATTCCTTCCTGCATGTCCCCTGTGCTGCCAGGAGCCACCTGACACCAATTTAAGCACCTGAAGGGAGAATCCCAACTTTGCAGCACTCCTGTTAATGCTGAGAGGAAAAGAGAAATTTTACAGCAGCCACTCAGACTGTCCCGGGCTGACTGGTGCTCGTCTCCTCTCAGGGTGCAATGGGATGTGAAAGCATCCTTGGACCACAGAGGAATTTCCCACGGAATCGGAGAGAAGATTTGGGTTTGGATTGTCAGGCCTTAAAAGCTGCAGGAGGCACAGGCTCTCGATACTGTTATTTTTGGAGGGCTTCTGATACTGTTATTTTTAGCCAGTTTTACTCATCTCACCAAGCCCTTTTTTCACAGCCAGCTCACCAACCTTCCAAGCTGGTTTGGGTTTTTTTGGTTTGTTGGTTTGTTTTTTTTTTTTTTTTTTTTTTTGCCAGACTCAATTCTCCAGTGTCCAGGGCTGCCAATAGTGCTCCAAAAAAAAAAAAAAAAAAAAAAAAAATTCGCCCCCAAAAAACACAACACAAAAAAAAAAAAAATCCAATCCCACCACTTTTTTTCTTTTTTTTCTCCTTATTTTCCCAAAGAACTGGGAGGCGTGAGCACTCGAGAGTCAAATTTGCCCAGGACCCGCGTTCCCTAAGAAAGCCGGGCTCATTCGCCTTCCACAAACTCCGCAGTGGCAACAAAAGTCCCTTTCAAGCCCTTCCAGACGCAAGTCCTTCAGCTCAATTAGTCAGGCACACAGAGACACAAAAAAGCCTCCCATTCAGGCTAGTGGCTGGCTGTGGAGGACAAGGGCGAAGAAAGGATCTTTCTCCCACGCTTTCACTGGGTGTCATAACAAGCAGAAAGCCCTCTTACGGGGGGATTATTGGAGATAAGAGTCCGATGGAGGGGCTGGGGCAGGAGCTGGGGCTGCAGCAGGAGGGGAGGAGGGGATGGCGCTGGGCTTGGAGGTCGCAGCTCCCAGGGGCGGGTGAGCGCGGCCGCTGACGGCATCGCACTCCATCAGAAATGGGGTTTTTAAAAAAAATAATAATAATAAAAAAAATTAACAAAAATTATGATATTCCCCCCCAGCCTGTACACACACGCGCAGAATAATCCCGGTTCTCCATGGCAACCTGCTCCGTGGCCATCCCTCGCACCAGAGGAGGGAGGCAGCTTGCTTTCACTCCGGAATCTCTGCCAGCTTGTCCCCATCCTGTCAGAGCCTCAGCTGAGCTGGGCAGAGGGGCTGGACTGGCTTCCTCCCGCTCCCTCACCTCCAAAAATCGGGATTTTCTACCGCAAAGGACATCCAGGGGATGCAAAGGACATCCAGGGGATGCCCAGCTCCGTGGGAAAGCTCTGCCTCCAGAACCAGCCAGCCCTGCTCCTGCACACGGGTGGGTTTAATGTTGAAAAGAGCTTTTTTCATGAAAAAGAAGAAGAAAAAGATGTGTGTGTTCTTGCAAGTGGTGAAACAAAGGGAAAGGAAAGAGAAAAATCTTCAAGGACTGGAGTTTGTCTGCAAAATTGTGGAGTGGGGCAGTGGCCCAGGGCCACCCGTCCTCCATGGTCCTTCTCCAGTCCGGAGCCCTCAAAGGGCCCAGAGGGGGAAATTTCTGCACCTTCTGGCCAGGTCCCAGCAGGAAGAAAACTCCTCTGGATTCTGACAGTGCCCTGCAGGATCCACCAAGTTCCTGAGTGAATCCCGTGCCTAATTCCCTTGAACAATCCAGATTATACTGTTAATTCCCCATTGCTTTTCCATTGACTCAATAAAAAAGCCGGTGCTCCTCCAAATCTTTTCAAAGATAAGGTCCCTCTGCCACAAGAGGAGTCACATTGGTAAATTCAAAGCAAATGCCAGAAAATTTGGCTTTTTTTCCCCTCCTGCCCAAGCCCCTGCCAGTTGCTGCTGCTGTGGGTCCCCGCTCCCGGCACCGTCAAGGAGCAGGTGACAAGAACATCCAAGTTCAGCAACATTTCCCAAGGATCAGGGAGGGAATACAAACTCTCCAGCCCGGGAATGGAAAGCCAAGAAACTCTCTTGGAATACATTATCCCATAATTGTAGGGTTTCAAGCACTTTCCTCCCAAGCAGCTGGTGCCTGCTGATGACAGAGGAAGGTTGTTTGGCTCAGACACATTCCTGCCCGGGAATCCCTGAAACAATCCACTCCTGTGGAATACTGTAAAAGCAGGATGTTTCACTCAACCAAAATAATTCCACTCAACTAAGCAGAAATTTACTAAAAGACGGAGGGGAAAAGGTAGATGAAACAAAGCAGATTCCTTAGGGACAGCCCTTCCTCCTTCCCAAAGAGTATTCTGTGCCTCCAAAAGGGTGATCTGAAGGACCCCCTTTCCTTTTCCCAGAGCTCATACACTGATCCAGAAAAGCTTTTGTGGTTTGGTTGGTTTTTTTTGTTGGGAAAATTTTTGTGTTTTCTTTTTTTTTTTTTTTTTAGTTTTTTGGGGTTTTCTTTTGGTTTTGGGGTTGTTGTTGGTTTTTTTCAATAAAAGATGAGCTTCCAGCAGGCAGGAACCTGCTGAAGGTCAAATTAAACCTGATTTACCTGCCTTGACCTAAACAATGCAAAGCCACAAGATGAGCCAACAGCCCCCGGAGCCACACAGGGCTTGAAAGCAGGCCAGTCCAGCACCAGTGAGAACCCAGTCTTTTTCATTCCTGACACTTATTAATCAGCACTTTTTCCCCTTCCGAGAACTGCCTTTTCTCCCTATCCCAGAGCAAGCTCCACCTCATGTCCTCTGCTTGCCTGTAAAAATGCATCACACGAGACAAGCAGTTCAAGCCAGCAGAAGCACCCAACATGGATGCTCCCTCCTCCTGCACCAGATCCTGGCACTGCTCCTTTTGTCCCTGCTCCAGCAATATTCAAACCCTGCGAGTGGAATTACGATTCTTTCTACACCTAGCCTGGGCTGTCAAAGTGGAAGCTCAAGCCACGGCCGTCGATGCTGGGGGAGGATTACACAGCCTTAGCTGCACAGTTACAGATGCCAGGTCCGAGGCTGCTCTCAGCTGTAGCAGGATAAATCCTGGAGTTACAGAACGAGCAAGGGGCCGTGATCCCTGAGAACCAGAGTCGGCAGTGTCGGTCCAAGACCTCCCCATCAGCCTTGCAGACACACGGGCACCGAAAACCACAATCCCAGGATTGGGGCGTCGCTCTCTGCAGCTGCCACGGGGCCCCTAAAACAAAGTTTCCCGTCTTTTTTCCTGCAAAACCAGGCAGGGCATCGCAGCCTTGCCCGCAGCACACCCTGCCCGCGGCCGCCAGCTCGGCCAGGGGAGGTGGCGGGGCTCACACGCACGCGTCCCTTTCGGTATCTGTCGCTGGAAATCCCGCGGGGCGATCCGGAATGCGGCCCCAGGATTCGATCTAGATTCGATCTAGATTCGATCTAGATTCGATCTAGCCCCCCCGGCGTGCTGGCAGCACAAGCCCGGGCCAGCAGGACCTGCCGCGGCGATGGAGAGCGGAGCTGCGAGCCGCGGCTCCGCTTCCACATCCCATCGCCCCGGCGGCATCTGAGCCAGCTGCCCGCCGGCGCCCGCTCCTCCCGGCAGCCCGAGGACACGGAGCTCATCATTTCCCTTCGTGCTGTGCTCCCCTGGGCCACTGCCACCGCCTTCCCCCGGGCAGGGTGCGGGAGAGCCAGCCCCGTTTGCTGAGCATCCGGCAGCACCTTCGCACCCTTTCAAGAAATGCTCTTTCCTGCCGTACAGAGACGGGCGCCGGCACCCCGAAATCACCCCAGGGCGCCTTGCCGAGTGCCGTGCATCAGAGGCACGGCGGGGACAAGGACAGGGTCCTGGCCACCCTCCCGCAGGCTGTGCTCCGCGCCGGGGCCGGAGCCCCCACGGTGAATTCCGAGCAGCGCCGCAGCCTCCGTTCCCACACAGCGCCGCTCGCTGAAATTAAAGCAGGGCCTGATCTGATTCCTATGGCGGCTTAGCGCGCCCACTCAGCCGGTTTATCATAATCCCGACATAAAAATCGCTCCCTTGAAAACGCTCAGGGGTTTGAAGCCCTGATTGTTTGAAGAGGAAAGACTCTGTGCTCAGCACAAAGATGTGCTCCCCTCTCAGCCCCGGACCGGCAGCTGGAGGCTTCGAGCAGCATTTCTGACCCTGTAGGTGCCCATGGCAGGAGCCCTCACGCTTTCCTTGGCACAGAGACGCCCCCCAAACCCAGGTCGACCACCCGGGCCGCGCGGCACCCCAAAAAGAGCAGAGCTTTGAGGATTGGTGCCGGGAACAAGCATCTCTAAAATCCATCCCCTCTCCCTCCAAATCCGGCTGCCACTGCTCGTGGGAAGGAATGACATCGAGCATTTCAAAACGAAATAGATCCATGGAAATTTCTGTCGTCTTGGTGTGATTTCTTTGTGGTGGCACTGCAGTGCTATTCCACACCTGCCCAAGCCAGCGTGCCTGGGATTGGGCTGCGAGGACAAGGGACACTTCATGTACTAGGGAGACCTCAAAGGGCTGGAGCCATCAGGGCCTCCTTTTGTTTTCAGTTTAAACCTGTAAAAGGCTAGCAGAAAATTTCCTCCATGGGGAAATGTCTGTTTTCCTTGAACACTATAAAATCAATATCTTTAAAAAACCAATTTTTTAGCTACTTTTCATCATTCCGGGCTGAGAATCGTCAAATACAAAATTAAAAAAAAATAAACATTTTATCCATCACAAAGTAAAAGTTCATACCCACTGGCAGTAGCAAGCAGCACAAGTATTTCTGCCCTTTTGGCAGCCCCCCGACCCGCATCGCTCGCACGATGAGAACGGTGCTAAAGGGCTTTGGCCTCAGCAGCAAACTGCTCTGCTGCATTTCTGCACTGCCAACACAAGCGTTAAAGACAGAAGCTAAAGGGGATCCACTGAGACAAATTAATAATTTTCAACAATTATATTTGTATAGGCTCGTTCTCCTCAACAGCTCACCGAATCACGGAAAAATTAGTATTGCATTTTCTCCCTTTTTTTCCCCCTGATTCTAAACTGCTGCTAAGCAAGAGAGCAATGTGGAGAGCTGATAGCTCGCTCCTGAACGAGTGTATCTCCTATTAATGTCTCCAGCAGTTACGTGGCCAGAAGGGAGAGCAGAGTAGACAGTGCTGAGTGTTAACCAGTCAAATCATAGTGTCCAAGCAAGCTTAAACGGCCACATGTAAACTGCAATTTGGATCAATGTCATGCAAACACACAGGGTTTACTGCTAGTGCACTCCAGGAGTAAATCAGGGAGAAAAGGAGGGGGAAAAAAAATTAAAAATCAGCTATTTGTAAGATTATTCCAAAGCCCTTGGACAGAGCCCAGCTCACAGTCACACAGATACTCCTACCACTGGACATGGTTATCCCCCACAACAAAAACTCAAATTAAAAAGAAATTCTACCCGACCAAAGAGTGGCATGCTCTGAAAGCACCCAGAGACCGCAGCGAAGCTTGTGGCACCAGGGACCCCCAGGGATCCATCCAAGGGCTCAGGGACAACGAGGGGACTGGAAGTGGTTCCCATTTCCCTCCCAGGCTGGGAGCACGCAGGGACGGGTGATGAACGTGGAGCTGCTTTAGCCCCGCAGTGTCCCCACGTCCCTGAACCGCAGTGGGGGGCACAAGCATTTTCAAGGGAGGTTTTGCAGCTGGGAACGAGGTGCAAAAGCTCCAGAGAGCCAGCTTGGGCCTGGTGGGCTTTAAACCCACCCTCTCCATCAGCAAGCAGCACGGGCACCTCCTGGCCCTGGCTCCAGGCCCTCCACACGCGGTTTGCTCAATTCTTGGAGAAGTTTCATCCTTGTCCCAGTTTACATCCCCCCCCTCCTGCTCGTGCCTTTGTTACAGCCAAGAAGTGACACCATCCAAAGCAGCCTATGGCAGCGCCGCAGAGCCCAGGATTGGTCACCCAGGAGCACCAAAAGATGCTCCCAGAGCCCCGCTGCAGGCCCTGATTGGAGAAGAGGCACTTCTCCCCTCCTTGAGGGAGCCCCGGGCCAATGGTGGATGGCACATGGCAGCTTCCCCGTGCTCGCCCGGAATAAAAATCCCTCGTCCCCCTTGGAGCCACCGCGCCCCTGCACAGCCAGACTTTGGGCCACCGCTCGGGGCCCACATCGGCCCTCAGACACATCCTGGACCAGCAGCCTGGCCGGGGTGGCAACCAGGAGCTCTCCTGGCTCGCTCTGCCTGGGAAGGAGGAATGAGGAGAGCTCCGTGCCGAGACCTTTGTCACCGCTTTGTCACCAAAGCCAAGGGTGTCCAACTTCACCCTGAGCTGCGCAGGGTGCGAGCATCCATGGAGGATGTCTCCCCCTCCTTGGAGGATGTCTCCCCTTCCTTGGAGGGTGTCTCCCCCTCCTTGGAGGGTGTCTCCCCCTCCTTGGAGGGTGTCTCCCCCTCCTTGGAGGGTGCTCTCCCTGGCCGTGGAGCAAAGCTCCTGGAGCTGTTCCCTCTGCCCTGTCCTCTGCAATGTCCCCCTCTGGCTGGGGACAACCCCTGGCCAGGAGAACACTTCGCTCCCCACGGGGAGGAGCAGCAGGATGGCAACAGAGAGCAGGGCAGCAAAGCAGAGCCTGTGAAAACTTCCCGACATCCCTGCCAGTGCCCACATGGGCGGCGGGGACAGCGCCGGGGACAATGGCAGCACCTCAGAGGGAAGAAGGGAAGAAGGTTCTCCCGAAGCCTTCCCCGAGCAGATCATTCCAGAACTCCCAGTTAACACTCGTGCTAAATTATTCCCAATTACAGGGCCATGGGTGAAGGGGAATAATGCCTCGTTTATTCATTGCAAGCAGGATAAACCCTTCACGTCACACCCAGCACTCCAGCCCTTCCCCGAAGGAAGCGCCAGGACAGCTCCTGCTGCCCTTTTGGGATTTTCAAGATCCCGAGGAGCGCACGAGCGAAACGAGCGGGTCCAGCACAGGCCAAAAGTCAGCTCATCCCTACATCTCTCACAAGAGCGTTTTCAGAAAGTCACAAAGCTATAATTGCTCCTTTCCAAAATTAGTTCAGGTGCCATCACCCACATTAGCTCTTTATTATTATAAAATCTTTTTTTGTTTGGATTTTTTTTTCCCCTCCTTGGAATCACCGTTCTGATATTATTTTATCTTAATCCACCATGAGATCATTGTGTTCCTCTAAGCAAGATCAAGACACTTTTTCAAATAGGTTGCTGTGTTTTGTAGGTGGCATCTCAGGCACCCAGTCTGACTATCAAAAGCAAGTGGGAAGCACCCGGTTCACCTCTTTGACTCAAAATTCCCATCTACAGCAGAGCAGATTAAAAAATCCCAGTTTCCATGAGGAAGAGGTTGACGCATAATCCATTAAAGAGGGATAAGAACCAACATCAATTTGCAGAGAAGATAAATTAAGCAAAATCAAGTTCCCCAATTAGTCTCATGCGGTTCCACACACAAGTTTTACACACACACACATATATATATATATATATATATATATATATATATATATATATATATATAATCTCCTTCGTAAATCCCCAAATGAGAATCTTGAGTCCATTCAAAGCAACATTCGTAAACAAAGGGTTAAAAGAAGAAAGAAAGCATTTGGATAGAGACACGAGGGAAGAAAAACAAAGAAAACTGCAAGAAACCATTTTACAAATCACCATATCCTTCTTTCTAATACTGATATCAAGTTATAGCTGTCAGGGAGGAAAATTTATGTATCTGTATAAAAGACAGGGAAGAGGGGGGAGGGAAGGTAGAAAAAAGGAAAAAGAATCCAGCACTCGTATTTGCAAAACAACCATTAATAAACGTTGCTCTGTTGCTGCTTTATTAAACAGATAATCCAGCACAGTAATCTGTATTGATTTATGGATTCTCTGATGCTCTACGACTGGTTATGCAATGAAAGTTCATCCTTGATCTGTAGTCTGGGTCCTGGACTTAACTAATTCATAATCTGATTGGAAGTTTTACTTTGTTAATTCAATTACAGCTAACGGCCGAGGAGAGAGCGGCAACATCTTTGTCTTTCCCAACACAGACGGTTTCTTCACATGCCCAGAATCAGTAAACTCTTAAAATCACAGGAGGAAAATAGGTTCTTAAAAAAAAAAAAAATCCTACCTCGGGTTTTAATTCCAGTCTCTGAAAGTTGTCTTTTCCCTCATTTTTTCCGCCTCTCATTTCCTTTCTCTTCTTTTTTTTTTTTTTTTTTTTTGGTTTCTTTTTTTTTTAATATTTTTCTTTTCCTCCTCTTCCTTTTGATGAATTTCCTTTCTTCTCCACATCCTCCTCAGGCGTGTAATGGGGTTATTTTTACTTTCGGTTATCTAGCTTTATGAAGAATCGACACCACTCATACAGCTAGATAACCAAAGATAACAACCAACCCCTGGAGTCTACAGCATCAGCAGGAAAAATCCAACCTCCTCTTCTCCAGGGGCTCGGGGGCACGTGGCTTTTAAGGAAGGAACGAGGGAGGAAAACGAATAAAAAGAGATGCAAATATTAGCAGCCGGATCCAGAATATATCTCCACACAGCTCCAGCCCCGGCCCTGTTCCTGCAGCCCAACCAGCCCAGGGCACAGAGTCCTGAGCATCGCTGGGACGGGCAGGATCAGGCCCCTAGGAAACACAATTTGGAGCAGAATTACAGGATAACCACGCGAGGCTGCCTATTTTCTGCCGAGTTTCAATTTGTTTCATTTGCAAACCAAATGATATTCTGCAGGTGCCGAGAATTAAGCCCACATTATTTTTAATAACTATCAAATTAATGCATTCAAACTGGTAATAATCAAAGCAAATATAATTTGCACCCACAACTTCAAATATGCATAAAAGACCAAAAGGACATTTCCCCACCCACAAATGCGTTTAACGCTCTCTAAACAAAATGACTGCGAGAAAAACCTGCCGGTTAATATAAATAGTAACTTGTGATGCTTTGGATTCAGCCAAGATCTGGGGGAATAGCGAGGAATAAACACAGAAAACACAGAGGAAATGATGAAAGGGAGGGAAGGGAGGAAAGAAGGAAGGAGCGACTCCTGCTCGCGGCTCAGGACCCCGGCCCTGAGCAAGGACCGCGCATCTCGGGCAGGGACCGGGACCCGGATCCCTCCGTTCGCTCGCCGGGAGAGCGCCGCTTTCCCCGCCAGGGAACCGCATCCCTCGCTTTCCTCTCCCCGTATCCCTCCGTCCTTTCTTCCTTCGCGGGGAACACGCATCCCTCCGTCCTCGCTTCGGGGGCTCTGCTTCCCTCCATCCTTCCTTTCTCCGGGGGTGGGGGGGAACCCTCATTCTTCTCCCCAGTGACCTGCGTCCCTCCACCCTTTCCTTCCTCTGGGGAGGAACGCACATCCCCCGCCGCTCCTCCGCTCCAGGGCAGCCCGCATCCTTCCATTCCTCCGGGAAGGAGCCCGCATCCCTCTCCTTCCCCGCGGCACCCCGCATCCCTCCCTCGCGCTTCCACCCCCGCGTCCCTCCCCTCGCCGAGCGACCTGCTCCGCTCCATCCCTCCTTCACCTGCATCCCTCTTTCACCCTTGGCGCTGCGGGGAGGCGCGGAGCCCTCGCTCCGCCGAGACACCGCGGCTCCTCCGCCGCCGCCCGCGCCTCTGCACGGAGCGGAGCGCCGGCAGCGCGGGGGGCCGGGGCCGGGGCCCTCGCGGCGGCTCGGCGCGGCTCGGTTCGGCCCGGTTCGGCCCGGCGCGGCTCGGCTCGGCCCGGCTCGGTTCGGCCCGGCTCGGTTCGGCCCGGCTCGTACCTGCTGCCCGCAGCCACTGCCCGCAGCCTCTGCGCCGGGGGGAGCGGCGCGCGGCACTTTTCATTCATGCTTTCACACTCCCGGCCCTCGCCGCCAACGCTGATTGGCCCGAGCCCGCCTGACGTCACCCGGCCCGTTCCCACCCCTCTGCAGCGCTCGCCGTTCATCAATGGGCTGGGGAGGGGCCGCGCGCACACGCGCGCCGCCGCCGCCCGGACCCCCGTCCGGACCCCCGCCCGGACCCCCGTCCTCGCCATCGACACCCGGACCCCCACCCGGACCTCTGTCTTCGCCATCGACCCCCGGTCCCTGCCCGGACCCCCGTCCTCGCCATCGACACCCGGACCCCCACCCGGACCTCTGTCTTCGCCATCGACCCCCGGACCCCTGCCCGGACCCCCGTCCTCGCCATCGACCCCCGGTCCCTGCCCGGACCCCCGTCCTCGCCATCGACCCCCGGTCCCCGCCTGTCACCCCCGTCCTCGCCATCGACCCCCGGTCCCTGCCCGGACCCCCGTCCTCGCCATCGACCCCCGGTCCCCGCCCGGACCCCCGTCCTCGCCATCGACCCCCGGTCCCCGCCTGTCACCCCCGTCCTCGCCATCGACCCCCGGTCCCTGCCCGGACCCCCGTCCTCGCCATCGACCCCCGGTCCCCGCCCGGACCTCTGCCCTCGCCATCGACCCCCGGTTCCGCTGCCTCGCACCCCCGTCCTCGCCATCGACCCCCGGTCCCCGCCCGGACCTCTGTCCTCGCCATCGACCCCCGGTCCCTGCCCGGACCCCCGTCCTCGCCATCGACCCCCGGTCCCTGCCCGGACCCCCGTCCTCGCCATCGACCCCCGGTCCCCGCCCGGACCTCTGTCCTCGCCGTCGACCCCCGGACCCCAGGCTGTCACCCCGGTCTTCGCCATCGCCCCCCGGCTCCGCCGCCGCCGTCCGGCACCCCAAACTGTCACCCCCATCCTCACCACCGACCACCGGCTCCGCCGCCTCCCGGACCTCCGCCTGTCACCCCCGTCTCCTCCATCGCCCCCCGGACCCCCGTCTGTCACCCCCGTCCCCGCCATCGCCCCCCGGCTCCGCCGCCGCCCGGACCCCCGCCTGCCCCATGGCCGCCTCCGCCGCTCTGCTCTGTCCCGCCCAGTGCCACCGCCATCAGCACCTCCAGCATCACCCTCATCATCATCCTCATCATCATCATCACCCTCATCGCCTGGCCTTCACCAGGCCCCTCATTGCCGTGGCCATCGCCACCACCCCACGGCCAGCGGCCACCGCTCGTGGCCACCGGTCCTGGGCAGCACCAAGTGTGTCCCCCAGCAGCCGTGCCCACCGTGCCACCACCGATCTCTGTGCCCCCGGCTCAGCCTCCCTGGCTGCCCCTTCTCGGGGAAGGGGAGCATCAGCCAGCCCAGGGCCAGGGCCTGGCCGCGCTGTGCAGATCCCGGATGGAACCAAACCCTGGTTTACCTCGTTAGTTGTAACCCCACCATTAGTTACCTTTTGATTTTCCTGCTATAATACAGATCCCATTAAAAAATAAAAATAAAAACCGCCATGATTTTTCCTTGGAGAAGAACACAGAAATGGGGTGGTTTTTTTTTCATTTTCTCTTAAATGTTTCTTTACCTTGGAATTATTTTTTTCCCTAGTGAAAAGCCAGCAGCTTTTGGGTCTGTGAGTTTGGGCTGGGAAGTTACTCATGGCTTTTGTCTCTTTCTGGAGCTGGATTTTCCCGCTGCCACCACCAGTGCAGCAAGTCCAACCTGCCAGGGCCCCCTCTCCCAGCTGCACCCACTGGGAAAATAGGAACCCACTGGGAAAATAGGAACCCACTGGTCTGGCCCCCATCAGGCCCGGAGTGGGGAAAGGGGGATGTGGAAACAGCCCCAAAATAGCCTCTGCTCCTCAGCACTGTCGCTGTTCTGCCGACAGCCCCTGCCCGTGGCTCCTGCCCGGTTCTCTGTGAGCCCCCCCTGCACAAAAGGGGTTTTGGGGGGTGCTGCGTTGCACCTTTCCCCTTTTCCTTCGTCCACTCCAGCCTTGGCTGGGGGGAAAACGCAGATTTTTGGAAGACTCTGTGGGTGCTCCTGGGAGAAGGGAGGGCACCCAAAGGTCCTCTCACCTGCACCCCCTTCCAAATTACAGCCTCCAACTCCTTTTAGGACGGGGGCCCGCCCCGACCCCTCCCGGGGCCGCTCGCAGCCGCGGTGGGCGCTGCCCGTGATTTCTCCCTCCGTGGGTCCCCATCACCCACCTGGGCCGCGGCTTCTCCTCCGTGGGCAGAGCGGGGCCGGGCCCGGAGCCGGAGCCGGGGCTCTCCTGCAAGAAAAGGCCCAGAGGGGTCGGTTAAAGAGGCGGCAGCCCCCGAGCTGCCCACGCGGCCCCCGTGGCCGTGGGGCAGCTCTGCGGGGTCCCGGCGGGGCCAGCTTTAACCATTCTCCACCGCCACTGAAATGGGATTTTAGGGACGCAACCTCACGCCTTGCCCCTCTTTTGATTCTCCTCTTTATTAAATTCACGCACATTTTTAAATTCTTAATTTCTATTTCAATCCCCTCCAGAAATTATAATTTTTCTTTAAAAACTTGATAATAGAAGAAACGCGACGAATTTTGCGATTTATCCTGAAAAAAGGCTGCAAAGACAGGGATTTCGCTTTCAAATTTGGATTCACCCTGGGATTATCCCGATGACAGTGCATTTTTATTTCTAATTTTATTTAACATCGCGTTAGAACCAGGCCGATCTGGGAGGATTTAGGGAAGGGCACGAGCGATTTGCAGAAAATGCTCGAGTGTGTTTTGAGTGTCTTGACAAATAAAAACCTGCTCCGTGCTTCGTTGTCTTTCTGGAGGAAAAAAAATTATCCAAACCGCAAGGAAGCAGAAGGAGCCGCCGCCGCAATCGCGGGATCTCCCTTTGAACGGCAGATTTGAGGATTTCCAGCCTTAAAACTTCCACGCACACCAGTGCATATATAAAAACTTAATTTCCGGGAGCTAAAAACGGAGCCGTGCTGGGCACGACCTGACCCGGTGGGTACCATGTGATTTTTTTGCAGACGGGAATCCACGTATACGACCCGAAAAATAACCCAGAATAAGCCCAGGTTGATTTTTACCCGCGCACTCTTAGAGTGCAGCTTCTTCCCCTCGCTGAGGAAAGAATTAAGAACAGACTGCGGGGATGAGGCTTTTTAAGACCAAAACAAATCAGCATCAACAACAACAACAACAACAAAAAAAGACAATAAGAACTAATATATAAGTTAAAATAAAAATTAAAATTAAAATGAAGATTAAAGATTCATTGGCAGGGGAAAAAAAAATAAAAATTAAAAAAAAAAAAAAAACCAAAAAAAACCCCAAGAAAACCCAAGAAAACCCAAAACCATGCAGGATTTTCCATCAGGATTGGAACACTCGGGCCCGCTGCAACCGAGAGGCGCCTTTCGGCCGGGGCATCACATTTGGTTTCAATAACTCCTAAAAAAACCCCTAAACCCATTTAATGTGAGTGCCCTGCGCGGCCTGATGGAGGGGAGGCCACGCCACGGGAGGAATTCTCGGGGTTTAGGGGTTTAGGGGTGTTCACGGAGCGGCTCCCGCCTCGCTGGGGTGGGGCAGAAATTTCGGGAATGGTGCGCGGGTGGGGAGGGATCGCTGCCCCTCGGGAGCTCTGCCGCGGGAGGATGCGCGGAGCCTTTGCCCTGGGTCTAGTTCCACGCTCCTTTCGTTCGCTGGCGTTCGCTTATGCCAAATTTGGGGCCCGGCTCTGCGCATCCCACCCCTCCCAAAATCCTGCCAGTGATGGGGGGACTCGGGCCCTCCTGTCCCCGCTCACACGGGTGTCCGTGTCCCACGCCGGCCCGACCCCCGGAGCACCCCCGGAGCACCCCCGGGCTTGCAGGAGCGAGGATTTGGGGGTGCCTCCGCCTCCCCCCCACGGGAGGCTCCGCGAGCATCCCCTGGAGCAGGGCGCAAAGCGCCGTGGGCTGGCGGGGAGGACACGCGTGGAGCGGGGACGGGAGCCGGGAATGGCCAGGCCGCTGCCATCTCCTGCCCGGGGCACAGTGGGGGGCTGCAGGGAGACCCCCGCACCCTAAAATCGGATTCTGGAGCCGGCACAAGGTGAAGGAAGTGAATCCCTCCCCCAAAGTGGCTCTGGGTCACCCGCGGGCCCAGGGAAGAGCACGGGGGCGTGGGGTGGACGCGCTGGGCCGTGCCCGAAGTTTCTTAGCTCGGCTGCTGGAATGCCGCGGGACGGGAGGAAAGGAAAAAGGGAAAAGGGAAAAGGGAAAAGGGAAAAGGGAAAAGGGAAAAGGGAAAAGGAAAAAGGGAAAAGGAAAAAGGAAAAAGGGAAAAGGGAAAAGGGAAAAGGGAAAAGGGAAAAGGGAAAAGGGAAAAGGGAAAAGGAAAAAGGGAAAAGGGAAAAGGGAAAAGGGAAAAGGGAAAAGGGAAAAGGGAAAAGGAAAAGGGAAAAGGGAAAAGGGAAAAGGAAAAAGGAAAAAGGAAAAAGGGAAAAGGAAAAAGGAAAAAGGGAAAAGGAAAAAGGAAAAAGGGAAAAGGGAAAAGGGAAAAGGAAAATGGAAAAAGGAAAAAGGAAAAAGGGAAAATGGAAAAGGGAAGGAAGTTCCCCCTGCCCCCGGGGCTCTGGGAGAAACTCCGACCCGCACCCCCGGCCCCAGGCAGGAGCCGGCCCCGCTCCGGGAGCATCTTTCCCCGGCCCCGCAGCGCTGCGGCCCCCAGCCCATAATAAAGAAGCTTTGAGAGTCCTCTCCCCCCTCCACCCCCGTCCCCCCCTCACTTTTTTTTTTTTTATTATGGTTTTCTCACCGAGTCCAATAAATCGCGCGGCTCGTCTGGCCTCAGACGTGTTCAGCAACCCAAGCCCCGCCGCTTTTGTTCCGCCAAGTCTCACATTGTTTGTCCGGCTGCGCGGGGCGCGGGAGCTGCGGGGGCTCCGCGGGGGCTCCGCGCCCCGGCCCGGCCGCCAGCGCGGGGCGGGGGTGGGCGGGCGATGCTCGGCACCCCGGGGCTCGCTTCTTTCGCCGGGGTTACCCCGGCTTCTTCACCCACCTGGGGGCGGCCGGGTTTGCGCCCGGCGGCCGGTGGGTCCCGCCTGCGCTGGCCTCCCTCGCTGCTCGCCAGCCCGGACCGCTGCCCTGCCTTCGCTGCCCTGCATGCCAGCCTGGCACGGCTCTGTGCCCTCGCTCCCCTGCCCTCTCTGCCCTGCCCTGCCCTGCTCTCACCTGCCCGGCTCGCCCCGGCCCCGCCGCCCGCGGCTCTCGGCGGTGGCCCCGAGCCCGGAGCCGCCGGAGGAGCGGGGGCCGTGCCCGGCGTAAGGATATATAGGAGCGGCCGCGGAGCCTCCACGTAGCCGATACGTAAAGTGTACGTGGGAGAGTTAAAAAAAGTTGGGATGCAAATGCGGGGCCAGCTCCATGGGCGGGGGGGCTGCCGGGGCGCTCCGGGGCTCGGGGGGAGCTGCGAGCCGCGCTATTGCCAAGCTTCCTTAACCTCTGGAGCGCTCGAAATCGATCAGCAAAGCGCGGCGAGCCTGGCAATTAGGAGCTCATTACCATATATGCAAATATGGCAACCTCTCTCTCCGCAGCCACGGAGGCGCGGGGAGAGAGAACCGCAGCAGCCTTTGGGGGTGGGAACCGGGGTGAGGCGTGCGGGGGAACGGGAGCAACGGGGGAAAACCGGGTTATTTGAGGGTATTAGGGTGGTTTGGAGGGAAAGCGGCCGAGCCGCGGGGGCACGAAGCGCTCGGGGGCGCAGACACGTGCGGCTGGGGCCCGTGCGCCTGCTCCGAATGTGCTCCTTAATTGCAATAAATTTTTTCTCCCTTTTTGCCATAAACGGCTCGGCCCGAGGGGAGGGAGGGGTTCCTCCGCCCGCCCAGGACCCGCTCCCAAAAATTCCCGCATCCCGGGAATTGGGGCACCCGCGGAGGGGCCGCTGCCGGGCTGGGACCGCTCCAGCCCCGGCCCCAGGGAGTGTTTCAGAGGCAAATGCGGACTCCTTGCATTTTATTCATGTCAAACCTCCCACCACAAAGCGGACATCCCCGGCACACGCGCTCGATCCCGAGTTTCCTTGTTACCTGCGATGTGATAAGCATGGCAGGGCTTTTTTTTTTTTGTTTAATAAACGCAGATTAGGGGCAAAGTGTCCCTGGCATTTCCCGAGTGTTGATTACAGCTGGGGGGTCGCGGCAGGAGCAGCGCAAGGAGCGGATTTTGCCGCTCGCGGCGGGCAGCGGAGCGTTTTCGCCGGTGGCATCCCCCAAAGTTTCTCCCTCGCTTTGGAAATCGACTTTGTTTCCCTCCTTCCACGAACTGTCATCACGGCGTATTAAAAAATAACGCCCGTTCCACGTTGGGCTCCGATTTGCTTCCCTGCTGAGCATTATTTTATTTTTCCCCCTAATAAATAACATTTTCTCCGCTTTTGCCCGCCGTTCAAACTCCGAAATAACGAGAATGAACTCAAAATCAGGAATCAGTTCCCTGTTTTGTGGTTTAGTTTAAGGGATAAAAATACTGATAAGTGAAGAAAACCTCCGCGAGGGATGGGGCGGTGGGGGTGGCAGCAGCCCGGCCCCGGGGCACGGCAGCGTCCCGAGCGCCGGAGCCGGCTTGGAAACGGAATTGCGGGTGTCTCCTCCCTTCTTTCTTTCTAGTTTTGAAGATTGATTTTATTTATTTATTTTTTTAATATTTGGGAAAATCCTTTTTCTGCAGTTTCCTTTCCACCTCGGCTGGTCAACCGCTTTTCCCAGCCCCGTCCGGGTCGCTGCTCTCTGCATTCCTCTACCCCGTTCCTCTTTAATTCCCGACTCAACAGGATTTTTAAATTGTTTTTTAAATTATTACCATGAATATTCTATCTGAAAAATCCATTTGTTTACTGTGAATGCCCACAACCGATGGAGATCCTGCGCGGCCGCGGGCAGAGGAGCCGCGTGTTACTCCGACCATTTCTGTCCGTCCCGGTTTTATTATTATTATTATTATTATTTATTATTATTATTATTATTATTATTATTATTATTATTATTATTATTATTATTATTATTATTATTATTATTATTATATTTTATTAATTATTATGGATTTCAGCCGACGTTCCTGCAAAGCTCCCTTGAGTTTGGAAACGTGGACAACGCTGGATGGAAAGGGAATTGAAACATTTGGAATTCCCTTTCTGTTCGCCCTCTCTTGGCAAATTCGCAGCTCCTGACGCCCAGCGAGAGGAACCGTTTTCCCTGCAGAAATCCTCACTACCGACCCGAGACTCTCTGGCATCACCTCCCCATCCTCCAGCGAGGACGGCGGCTTCGCCCACCAGATTATGTTTAAAAAAATAAAAATAAAAAAAAAAAAGGTAAAAGTGGATTATTATTTTTCTCCTCCTTATCCCAAAGTAGCAATGAAAGAAAGTGGGAACCTTTGCCTTCCTTCCGCTGGGACGCGCGGTCATTTTTTGGGTCTCAAAGCGCCTCTTTATTTTCCCTGATAGTGAACTTTAAAGAGGAGGGGTTGGAGCAAAGCGGTAGAGAAATGGATCCCTTTTTTTTCGGAATTCTCCTTGCATTGCTGGCTCCACCAGTGGAAGGCAGGCAGCCTCCCGCTCAGGAGCTTTGTGCCCATCTCATCTCACGTTTATTTTCCCAGTGCCAGCCGCTGCCACAGGGCACGGAAAGGAGCGGTAGTGCCGCAGAACGGGCGCTTTAAACTTATTTTTTGAAGAGAGTTTTTGCTGGAAGGCAAATCCCGGGCTGCGGCGGCGGGGGCGGCCACTCTCCGACGATCCAGGGGGATTTTCCCCTCGGGAAGTGGCGATTTTGGGGGTCCCGGCGGAGGGAGGCACCCCCGGCCCCGCGCAGCGCAGGAGCCGCCGCCCCTCGCCCCGCGCGGAGCCGCACCCATTAAAAATGTAAAAAACCCTCCAGGAAACCCAAACAAAGGCGCGATTCCCCCCCAGGAGGGCCGGGTTTGCAGCGTGCGGGGCAGAGGCGAGGACAGCTCTCACCCGGTTTGTCCGGGGGATCTTTGCGGGCACCGCCGTGCCCCGGGCGCGGCTCCGTGCCCAGCCCCAACCCCTGCCCCAGCCCAAGACGTGCCAGGATGAGACTCAGGCAGAGGCCCCGCACAGCAGAGCGGGAGTCGGGGCGCAAATTCAGCAGCAGCACCCCCAAAAGCGGCCAGAAAGCTGCGCCTAAAGCTGGGCGTGCCCTAGCTAGGTGTGCCCTCCTGGTGCGTGCCCTACCTGTGGGCACCTCCGCGTGTCCCGGCGTGGCACACGGGAGGGGCAGGAGCCCGGTGGGGTTTTTGCACCCAGCTGCACACAGGCACCAGCTCCATCCCCCCCTGCGCCAAGGGAAGCTGCAGGGAGATGTTCTCCATGCCCCTGGGCAAAATGCCCTCTGCAAATGCCCTTCTCCTCGTGGGCAGGAGCAGAGGGTGCTCCCTGTCCTCAGGGGGGGTGCTGGGCACTGGGGAGCACCCCCCGAGGTGTGGGGTGCAGGGCCCCAGAGGGGAGCAGCTGCAGCTTCCCCGCTGGGGATTTTTAAGGAAATTCCCTTTTTTTTTTTGCCTGCCAGCTCGGAGGTGTGGGAGATGCACGAGCTCCGTGAGAAATGCCACGTTTGGGTCAAAGAGGATTTTTGGCTTTTGAAGAATTTGCACCGAGACGTCCCCACGGATGGGTGGCTTTAGACAAGCCGTGGGTTATTTTCTGTAAGCCATGCCCACACAACAGGCCCTAAACGTGGGTGTGGCCGCTGCCCTGGCACTCCCAAATACAGGATTTTGTTTGGGATCCTCCCAGCAGCGCCAGTCACCCCAAAATCTGGGGTACAGCTACCTGAGCAGATGAGTGGCTGGCAGGTTTGGGGCAAGGGGAAAGGCTCTGGAGCTGGGTGGTCTCTAAATAAATGTCTTTGTCTTGGTGCCAAGCTCCACTCCACGATGGCATTTTCCTGCCTTCGCTGGGCACTTCTGCTGCTGCCTGGTGCCACCGCCTCAGCGTCCTCCAGACAAAGAAAATGCCAACAAAAGCTGCGTGTGGAAGCTAGTGGGTGCAGGCTGAAGGACAGCGGCAGAGAAGCTCCAAAGGCATCCCCGGGCTGTGCCAGCCCTGTCCTGGCAGCTCCTGCCCGTCCTCAGCCTCAGTCCTGGGCTCCTGCAGCAGCCGGGCTGGGCACCCACAGCCTCTGTCCCGGCTGTGGGAGCGCTTTGCTCCATCCTGGACCCCACAGCCAGACAAATTCTCCTTGCCTCAGGGCTGGAAAGCCTCGTGGCTTCCTCCTGGCTCTGCCCAGCAAGTGCTTCCTACCTCAGGTGGAGGGTTTAGTAGCTCAGGGTATTTTAATGGTTCACCCCAAAAGGCTGAACAGCAGCTCGATGCCGTCAAAGGCACCCAGGTAACCCAGCAGCTTCAGGGGGAAAGGGGCTGAAGCCTGAAAACAAGGAAATTCACTTTTATCAGATCATTTTGGCCTCAGATGTGATGTTATCCTCACCTCCAAACCAATGTGAAACAAAACCCTAAACCAGGCAAAAACACCACAAACCCCAAACCTAAACCGAATACCAAAATTCCTTCTTTCTGTACAGGCAGGGAGCTCTGTTCTGTCTTGGTAAAATTGGGTGAAGTGTCTCCCCAGCACCTACCCCGGCTCAGCTGCCTGGCGTCCTCCTTCCAGCAGGTGCCTTTTCTTCTGCCTCAAAGGGCTTCGATCTGGACAGCTCTTTTGGAGAACGGCTGCTCTAAGGGATGCCTGGCACGAACACGGCCTGATTACAGCCCAGCTCGTTAAAAAAATGTTCCCTAGGTATTGAAGGGGATAACAAGGATATTTAAACATTCCCAGCGTGCACCTTTAAGCGGCAGAAAATAAGGGAAATTGCTATCGTTTAATTCAGCATTGCTCCTTTTGAACTCCCACTGGCTCTGCCTGCAATTGTTCCTTCGCCGGAGCCGGGAGCCGGGGCTGGATCACAGCAGCATCAGGGCTGCAGGTCCAGAGGGCTGGGAGGGCTGAGCACAGCAGGACCAGCTTCCCTACATGGCAAAAGGCTGATGGGGCTGCTCTCCATTTGGGTTTTGAAAGATTTCCCTCAATAGCCCAGAGCAGGGTCTGGGTTTGAGGCCCAGAGCCCCAGTTTGTAATTACTCTCATATTTTGTGTGTGCCAGGGAGAGGGAGGAGCAGCATTTCTTTTTTGTCTGTATCTCTGAGGAAGCTTTTTCCAAAGCGAGAGCAGAAGAAAAAAAAAAAAAAATCCACAGCTGGTGTTGGTGGATGAGACACTCAGCCGTGTTCTGGTAGAGGGAAAAAACGCAAAGTCTAATTTTAGATGTTCTGAAATGCTTACAACATGCATCCCTCCAACGGCCTGGCACGGGCACCCGTGGTTATTTCCACGCCAGAAGGAGAGAAGGGGACTGGGATCTGCTGGGCCTTGCCCCAGGTGACCCCCAGGGATCTCCCCTTTCTTCCACATCAATATTTACAGAGAGCAGCTGCTGGGCAGGAGAACGGACAGGGCTCCTCTCATTCGGGGCAATTTCCCCACATTTTGGCTTGGCCGCTCCCGGCCAGAACCCCTCTGGGAATGCCTCCATCGCCCCAAAAGCAGCTTCGGGAGCCCCACTGGTGAAAACCCCAATCCTGCCCTGACGGGCCGTCGTGTGACAAGCAGCTCATCGTTTCCAAGTCCTCTCCCCTCCAGCCCTGGGTGCCCCTCCCGCTGCCCCCAGGGCTCCTCTCCAGCCCCGTGCAGCCCCAGCCCGTTCCCCCCTCCCAGATTTTCCTGCCACCCTCGGGCATTTGGGACCCGAGCAGGTCCTCGTTTTCCCATTGCACCCCAGAAGAGCTGAGCTGAAGCATCACAAAATAGGGGAGAAGCTGTAGGGAGAGCAAAGCCCCCACGCTCCCGCCCCGAAAGCGCCCGGGAGGCGGCACAAAGCGGCTCGAAGGGGTGCAGCCCCTGGCCCAGCCCAGCCTCAGGGGAGGGTGAGGGTCTCAGCTTACCCGGCCCCTCATAAAAGTCTCCTCCATTCTAGCAAATAACCTTTATGTGCAGGGACTTGCAAAGTTTGCTTTCTCCCTCCAGGGTTAGTCACAGCAGGGGCGGCAGAGAAAGCGGCCGCTTGTAGGAGGTTCCCGTGCACAATAACCTCAGAGGAGTTTAGGTCTAAAGACTAAAAGGCTCTATTTACTTTCACTGACAAGGAACAATCTAAGCAGATGTCCTTTGATGGGATTAGTTATTAATCCTTGAATCATGGGTAAATGGGAAAATGATCCATTATTTTCTGCAAAATCCTTCACTGCTTTAGATTTCAAGGATGGGGTGGAGGATTGTTAGCAGCAAGGTCCCGACCTGTCTGTTTTGGACATTTTAAAATGTATTTTTACAGTTTGTGCCATGGAGCGTGACTCTGAAATTAATTTTTTTTTTTTTTTTTAAAGAAAAAACCTCAAGGAAAAGGGGTTTGATTCCACTGACAGCCAAGAGCTGCTGGACACACAGCAGGGATGGGCCTGGGCATTCCTTGGCTGAATACTGTGAGGTTTATAGAAATAATAATAATAATAGTAATAATTTAAAATATATAAATTAATAATAATGATGATGATGATGATATGATGATGATGATATGATGATATGATGATGATGATATGATGATGATGATGATGATGCCACTTCCCAAAGCTCTTTCTCCAACCAGCTTTGGTGGCTCTGCCTGAATGTTTAGAGCCTCCCAAGACCTCTGTCCTGTCCACTGCAGCTCAGGTGTAGTTCAGTATCTGCTGGGCATTCCATAAATTACTAATAATAGTAATAATTTAAAAATATATAAATTGATGATGATGATGATGATGATGATGATGATGATGATGATGATATGATGATGATGATGATGATGATGATGCCACTTCCCAAAGCCCATTCTCCAACCAGCTTTGGTGGCTCTGCCTGAATGTTTAGACCCTCCCAAGACCTCTGTCCTGTCCACTGCAGCTCAGGTTTGGTTCAGTATCTGCTGGGTATTCCATAAATTACTAATAATAATAATAATTAAAAAATACATACATTAATAATAATGATTATGATAATTATTATTATGATGATGCCACTTCCCAAAGCCCATTCTCCAACCAGCTTTGGTGGCTCTGCCTGAATGTTTAGAGCCTCCCAACACCTCTGTGTGCTGTCCACAGCAGCTCAGGTGTGGTTCAGTGTCTGCTGGACATTCCATAAATAACCCGGGCGGGTGGGTGCACTGATTGGGATGGGGAGAACTGGTGAGACTGGGTTGGCTCAGGGCACTCATCTCCCAAAATCACTTCTTGCTGGGAGGGGAGGCGCAGCCACACGAGCTCTGCCTCCCAGCCTCCCGTGCAGGGAACGCAGGAGCAGCTCCCGATGAATAATTTACTCTGCTTTCTTTTGATTTGCCTTCTGATTGTGCACAGCGGTGCGGGCTCGGAGGGGGAAACATGTCCTGATTAAAGATTTATACCGGGCCGATAATTTTGTTGTTGTTGCTTAAATCTACTTCAAAGTGTGAGCAGGGTGGGTGTGGAATACACACTCGGCAGCCGCCGGGAGCTTTCGGAGCGTCTCGGGTGCGAGTGCACACACCAGTGCAACGCGTGGCATTCCAGGGATGGAAACCTGGTGCTCTGCAAAGGTGCTCTGCTCCCAGGCACCCTCCTCCCACCAAATGCAGCCAAAAAGGGATTGAAATGGCCTCTATTCCCTCCAACTACTCACTCCAGGCTCCTTCTCCTGAGCTGAGACCACATCTCAAAAATGATTAAATATAAATTGGGGTTTTATTCTTTTATTACTCTTTCACTATTATTTTACTACTCCTTTTCTATTTTTCTACTGTTCTTTGAGCACACAGACAGCAGTTTGTGGCTGCAGGGAGTGATCAGACCTGAAGCTGGAGAGGCTCTAACCAAGGGTCACCCCATACACAGAGAGGAAGTAAACTGCAGCTTCCACCCTCGTCTGCCACTGAAACTTGGAAACACAGGCGAGAAAAACTCCAGCTCCTTCCCAGGCTGCCAGCTGAGTGAGCAGGGCAAAGGATTTTCTGGTTTTTCTCTCCCTTTTCCCCTGGCTGCCGCATCCCTGGCGGGCAGAGCCACTGCCCAGCGCAGCCAGAGAGCACCTCTGGCACAAAGGGAGCGTGAGACAAGCACAACCAGCCACGTTCCCAAAAGTGCCTTTGCATAAACCCTCGGGTTGCCATTCCCAGCTCCAGCTGGCCAGGGAAGAGCCAGAGCTTTGTGCAGCTTTGTCCAAGGGGCCTGGCTCCCGCGGCTCCCAGCCTGCTCCTCGGAAAAGGCAGATTGCATCAAACGGCATTTTCAGCAAAAATGTTTTGTGGAGTATTTTGGGGCTGGCTGGCAGAATTCAGCCAGCAGGACACGTGGATACAAAGCCCTGCAAGGAGCCTCTCAGAGCTAGCTGGCTTTGATTCCACTTTTCAACTATCTTTCCCAGGACTGGGAAAGCAACCTCAGGGAGTGGTGGCTTCTCCGAACGCAGCCTCCGAAGGGAAGGCAGGTGTGATCCAGGGCCTTGCATCACTCACTCAGGCTGCAAATCAGCTGCTGTCACTGTCTCGGTCAGCAAAGGGTCAGGGGATGGTTTGGGTGGAGAGGGAACATAAAGCTCACCTTGTCCCAGCCCCTGCCATGGGCAGGGCACCTTCCAGGATCCCAGGTTGCTCCACGCCCTGTCCAACCTGGCCTTGGACACTTCCAGGGATGGGACAGCCACAGCTTCTCTGGGCAGCCTCTGCCAGGGCCTCCCCATCCTCAAGAACTCCTTCCCAATATCCCATCTAACCCTGCCCTCTGGCACTGGGAAGCCTTTCCCCTTTGTCCTGTCCCTCCCTCACCCTTGTCCAAAGCCCAGAGCCTTTTAGGCAAGGAAGGGGCTCTGGGGTATGTCTGGAGAGAGAGATGACCACCCCCAGCTCTCCCTGCCTCTCCAGAGCAGAGGGGCTCCAGAGTCCTCAAATCACCCCCTGGACTCGCTCCAGCAGCTCCTCGTCCTCCCTGTGCTGGGGACCCCGAGCTGGGGACAGCTCTGCAGAGCAGAGCAAAGCAGGGCAGGGCAGGGCAGAGCAGGGCAGGGCAGGGCAGGGCAGGGCAGGGCAGGGCAGGGCAGGGCAGGGCAGAGCAGGGCAGGGCAGGGCAGGGCAGAGCAGAGCAGGGCAGGGCAGAGCAGGGCAGAGCAGGGCAGGGCAGGGCAGAGCAGGGCAGGGCAGGGCAGGGCAGGGCAGAGCAGAGCAGGGCAGAGCAGAGCAGGGCAGGGCAGGGCAGAGCAGAGCAGAGCAGGGCAGGGCAGAGCAGGGCAGGGCAGAGCAGGGCAGAGCAGGGCAGGGCAGAGCAGGGCAGAGCAGAGCAGGGCAGGGCAGAGCAGGGCAGGGCAGGGCAGGGCAGGGCAGAGCAGAGCAGGGCAGAGCAGAGCAGGGCAGGGCAGGGCAGAGCAGAGCAGAGCAGAGCAGAGCAGAGCAGAGCAGGGCAGGGCAGAGCAGGGCAGGGCAGAGCAGGGCAGAGCAGGGCAGGGCAGAGCAGGGCAGAGCAGAGCAGGGCAGGGCAGAGCAGGGCAGGGCAGAGCAGGGCAGAGCAGAGCAGAGCAGGGCAGAGCAGAGCAGGGCAGAGCAGGGCAGAGCAGAGCAGGGCAGGGCAGGGCAGAGCAGGGCAGGGCAGAGCAGGGCAGAGCAGGGCAGGGCAGAGCAGGGCAGGGCAGGGCAGAGCAGGGCAGGGCAGGGCAGAGCAGAGCAGAGCAGAGCAGGGCAGGGCAGGGCAGAGCAGGGCAGGGCAGAGCAGGGCAGAGCAGAGCTGAGCAGGGCAGGGCAGAGCAGGGCAGGGCAGGGCAGGGCAGAGCAGGGCAGGGCAGAGCAGAGCAGGGCAGGGCAGAGCAGAGCAGAGCAGGGCAGGGCAGAGCAGAGCAGAGCAGGGCAGAGCAGAGCAGGGCAGGGCAGGGCAGAGCAGAGCAGGGCAGAGCAGGGCAGGGCAGGGCAGGGCAGGGCAGGGCAGAGCAGGGCAGGGCAGGGCAGGGCAGGGCAGGGCAGGGCAGGGCAGGGCAGGGCAGAGCAGGGCAGGGCAGGGCAGGGCAGGGCAGGGCAGGGCAGGGCAGGGCAGGGCAGCTCTGCCTTTCCGGGCTGCCGGTGCCCATCCAGCTCCGTGGCCTTCCTCATCCCCAAGGAATTCACTCCCGACTGAGGAGCTCCCCAGCCCCGAAGCACCCGAGACAAAAACCACAGAAACTCCCCAGGGGGACCCGAACCGGCCCATGCTGCAGCCTGGCAGGGCCCTGTGGGAATCCAGGAATTCCCTCTGGCTGCCCTGGGACCCTGGCAGGGGTCAGACCCCCCTGGACAGAGCCCCCAGAGACACTGGCTGTGATCTCTGTCCATGGAAAAGAGTTTTCAATCTTACAGGATGAATTACCAACTCTGAGTGTTTGATATAAGCAATAATTAGTGTGGCACGGGTGCAAAAGTAAAATTTTAGGATTCTAGATTAGGGGTCCAAAGGGGACAAAATGGAGGAAATTGGGTGTGTCTTGTCCTTTTTCTCCTTCTTCATGCCCTCCATGTCTCACTGTGGTGTTGGCATTTTTCTGTTGTTTTAGGCTGGGGACACTGTTCAATATATATATAAATGATAAATACTGGCATATTATTGTAAATATAGCAAAGGGAGTTTCTGGTATTTAATGTTTGTAACATCCCACTGAGGGCAGAGCCCCACACGCTGCCCTGCAGGACAGAGCTGGGCAGGACAGCAGAACATGTTACAGATAAGTTTATTCGGATACCTATAAGAATATATATACAAATATTTTTATATGCATAAGAATAAACAACCTTGAAAACCAGCACAGAGGATTTACCACTTCTGCTCCGGCCGCAGGGCTCAGAGACTTCTCTACCATCTCGGAATCGTTTAAACAGCACAGATTCCGTCGTGGCCCAAAGCCTCGCACCCCTCGAACCCCCATTTCCAGCCCCTCGGATGCCGTGATTGACAGCTGTCAATCATCGCCGCGGCGCTCTGCCGCCACCTGGCGGCCGCTGCACCGAAACGCACCCCCCCTCCCACCAGCGACCCCGAACCCGAGCCCGAACCCGAACCCGAACCCGAACCCAAACCCGAACCCGAACCCCGAACCCGAACCCGAACCTCGAACCCGAACCCGAACCCAAACCCCAAACCCGAACCCGAACCCGAACCCGAACCCAAACCCCAAACCCAAACCCGAACCCCAAACCCGAACCCGAACCCGAACCCGAACCCAAACCTGAACCCGAACCCCGAACCCGAACCTCGAACCCGAACCCAAACCCCGAATCCGAATCCGAACCCAAACCCAAACCCGAACCCCAAACCCGAACCCGAACCCGAACCCGAACCCGAACCCGAACCCGAACCCGAACCCGAACCCCGAACCCGAACCCAAACCCCAAACCCAAACCCGAACCCCAAACCCGAACCCGAACCCGAACCCGAACCCGAATCCGAATCCGAATCCGAACCCCAAACCCGAATCCGAATCCGAACCCGAATCCGAATCCGAATCCGAATCCCGAATCCGAATCCGAACCCCGAACCCCGAATCCGAACCCAAACCCGAATCCGAATCCGAATCCGAATCCGAACCCCGAATCCGAATCCAAACCCCAAACCCAAATCCGAATCCCGAATCCGAATCCGAATCCGAACCCGAATCCGAATCCGAATCCGAATCCCAAACCCGAACCCGAACCCGAATCCGAATCCGAATCCGAACCCCAAACCCGAACCCGAATCCGAATCCGAACCCGAATCCGAACCCGAATCCCGAACCCGAATCCGAACCCCGAACCCCAAACCCGAACCCAAACCCGAACCCGAACCCGAACCCGAACCCGAACCCGAACCCGAACCCGAACCCGAACCCCGAACCCGAACCCGAACCCCAAACCCGAACCCGAACCCCGAACTCCGAACCCGAACCCGAACCCCAAACCCGAACCCGAACCCGAACCCGAACCCCAAACCCAAACCCGAACCTGAACCCGAACCCGAACCCAAACCCAAACCCCAAACCCAAACCCGAACCCCGAACTCCGAACCCGAACCCGAACCCCAAACCCGAACCCGAACCCGAACCCGAACCCCAAACCCAAACCCGAACCTGAACCCGAACCCGAACCCAAACCCAAACCCCAAACCCAAACCCGAACCCCGAACCCAAACCCGAACCCGAATCCGAACCTCAAACCCAGCCCCGGCACCGGGACAAACCCGGCCCCAAACTGGGACAAACCCGGCTTTGGGGGTTCCAGGACAAACCCAGTCCCGGTACCAGGACAAACCTGGTTTTGGGAACACTGGGACAAACCCGGCCCCAAACTGGGACAAACCCGGCTTTGGGGGCTCCGGGACAAACCCGGCTTTGGGGGCGTTAAATGAAACAAAGCCCCGGGTGCAGCCGGGGAGGGGCATCTCCCCTGCCCCGCACCCCTTTTGCACTGATAATGTGATTTTTGCTGCGGGAACCTCCCGGCCTGGCTTAGCTGCCGTCACAGACCCACGGAGTTTTTAGGGCTGGAAGTCTGAGGCCCTCGAGCCCAGCTGCTCCCCCAGCACTGCCCAGGCCACCAGTACAGCAAGTGCCCAAGTGCCACATCCCAGCGTCTGTCACATCCCTTCAGGAGCGGCGCTGGGAACTCGGCGCCGGTGCCTGACTGCCCTTTCCATGACGGAATTCTCCTGCCATCCCACCTAGAGCTGCCCTGCTGCAGCTTGAGGCCTTTTCCTCCGGTCCTGTTCCTTACCCCTGGGAGCAGCGCCCAGCCCTCACCCGGCTGTCCCCTCCTGGCAGGAGCTGTTCAAGCCACGGAGCCCCCCGAGCTCCTCTGCTCCAGGCTGAGCCCCCCAGCTCTCCCAGGCACTGCTGGTGCTCCAGCCCCTTCCCCAGCTCTGTTCCCTCCTCTGGACACTCTCCAGCCCCTCGGTGATTTCCTTGTCACGAGGGGCCCAAAACTGAATCCAGGACTGGGGGTGAGGGTCCTGCTGCAGGTCCCAACCTCGCAGCATTCCCAGGGATATCCTGAATCCAGAGGTGCCCAGCCAGGCTGTGCAACCCCACCCCAAAGCCACGTCCTCAGGACACCTCTGCCATGCCCACTGGAAGCCCCACAGAAATCCACCCCCAGCTGGAGGGAGAGCCCGGCCCAAAGCTCAGCCCCCGCGGTTCTCAGTGGGCACCAGGGGATGGTCCAACCCCTCCAGGGAGAGCTTTGGGCCGGAACAGCAGTGCCTGACTCGCAGGGAGGCTGCACGGGCCTGTGGGAGCCTCAGCATGGGGTGTCTTGGGGTGTTCTGGGGTGTCCACGCCAGCACGAGGGGCTGAAACCCAAAACTGGGTGGTGGGAATCACCATCTCCTCCAGGAGCACCCCAGGGGAGCCAAGGGCATCCCAGGGGAGCCAAGAGCAGCTCAGGGGAGCCAAGAGCATCTCAGGGAATCCAAGGGCATCCCAGGGGAGCCAAGAGCATCAAAGGTCATCCAAGAGGAACAAAAGTAATCTAGGAGCATCCCAGGGGACCCAAAAGCAGCCCAGGGAATCCAAGAACATCCCAGGGGAGCCAAGAACATCCCAGGAGAGCCAAGAACATCAAACGTCATCCAAAAGCATCAAAGGTCATCTAGGAGCATCCCAGGGGACCCAAGAGAATCCCAGGGGAGCCAAGGGCATCCCGGGGAATCCAAGAGCATCCCAGGGGAGCCAAGAGCATCCCGGGGAATCCAAGAGCATCCCAGGGGAGCCAAGAGCATCCCAGGGGAGCCACCACTCTGCCTTGGGGCAGCCTCTCCCCCGAGCCAGGGGTGTCCTGGTCCTTCCCAGACACGGGACAGGGACTGGAGAGGGAGAAGCCCCGGGCAGGGCAGCGGGGTCAGCCCCGCTCCTGCAGCTGCTCCAGCTGTGTCCCGCTGCCCCGGTGTCCCACAGGTGACAGCCCCACCCCAGCAGGAGCTGGAGCCCGGAGTGACACCCTGCTGCACCCCGCCCCGCAGAGAGCAGGAAAGAAAGAGCCAGAGGCGTGGAAAATTATCAGAAACGTGTATTTTTTTTTTCTTTTTAATAGTAAACCTCTTTACAACAAATATAGTGAAAGAGTTTCCAAACAAAACTCATAAGAATTTCTCATGGTAATTATTATTATTATCATTTTTTTATATATTTTTTTTGTCTTATTGTGGAATATACAATAACGCATCACCATACAGCACAAAAAAAGGAATATTGAAAAAACGAAATAGACGTCTCAACCACGTGCTGCAGTCCCTGGGAAGGAGCCACTGATTGTCAAGGGAGCAAAGTAGGGAGGGAACGGGACGGGGGTGGGGGTGACGCCCCCAGGGCGCGGGAGGTTCTCGGTCAGGCCAGACCCCGAGGGTTGAAAACACTTCAGAGAAAGGTGGAACTGGGCAAAGATCCCGGAAAAAACATCACAAACTCGACACGAACCTCCCTCCCCTCGCTCTGCTGCGGCTGGGCGCGGGGAGCTGGGACGGGAGGGGAGCCCCGGTCCCTGTGCTCCGGCGGGGCCGAGGGCGGCTGCCCCGAGCTGCCCCACAGCTGCCCCACATCTGCCCCGAGCTGCCCCACAGCTGCCCCACATCTGCCCCGAGCTGCCCCCAGCTGCCCTGAGCTGCCCCGAGCTGCCCCACAGCTGCCCCACAGCTGCCCCGAGATGCCCCACAGCTGCCCACAGCTGCCCACAGCTGCCCCGAGCTGCCCCGAGCTGCCCCACAGCTGCCACATCTGCCCACAGCTGCCCCGAGCTGCCACATCTGCCCCACAGCTGCCCCGAGCTGCCCCACAGCTGCCCCACAGCTGCCCCGAGCTGCCACATCTGCCCCACATCTGCCCCGAGCTGCCCCACAGCTGCCCCGAGCTGCCCCGAGATGCCCCACAGCTGCCCACAGCTGCCCCACATCTGCCCCACATCTGCCCCACATCTGCCCCACAGCTGCCAGCCCTGGGCACCGAATCCCTTGACTCGCACACACACACACACCCACACACACGGGTGGAGGAGCATCAGGAAAAAAAAAAAAAGAGGTTAAAAAAAAAATATATATATATATATTATAGATACAGTTTCTCCTTTTTTTGTTGTTGTTTTTCCCTTTTCAATTGCTTCTCAAAACAATAAATAAAACTCCTCGGGGGACATGCACGTCCTGTTTTGTTTCTACCTGTGCAGCAGCCGGGGGGAGGATGCAGAGCTGCCTGTGCGGTACAGATGGGCTGAGCGGGGACATCCAAGGAACCATCACACAGAGAAGCTGACGGGGGGGGGGCATTTATGATTTTTTTTTCATTTTAGTGCATCATTTAAAGGGTCTATTCTATTTTACAGAAGTTTTTGCAGACAGCCCAGAGTTTGCTAACACCTACCTGCCTAACTGAGCTACGGGGAGCAAAGGACAGGGGAGAAGGAGGACCCGACCCGGAGGAGGGAGCAGCAGCTGGGCCACCACGATCCCAACTTCTCCAGCATCACATTTGCCACAAATGCTTGGAAAGAGCCGTGGGGAGGAGGGGAGCCATGGCCCAGGGTGGGGCTGCTTCACCCCTCGGCCTTGGAGCTCACGGGGACGTCCCGGGAGAGCGTCCGGGGATGCTCCTGTGGCTCTGCGGGGGCTTCATGCCCGGAGAATGAGGAGCTGGGCCAGGCTCAGCATGAAAATCTCACTCTGAGCACCCATCTAAGTGAAGAAAATCCCTCTGCGCCCCCAGCACGATGCTGGGGCTCCCCGTGGCCCGGGGTGGGTGCGGGGGCTGGGGGGAGACACAGCCACGGGGACACGGGCTGGGGATATTGTCAGTCCCTCCTTTCCCAAAAACCTTCCCAGCCTGAAGGATATTGTCAATCCCTCCTTTCCCAAAAACCTTCCCAGCCTGAGGGATATTGTCAATCCCTTCTTTCCCAAAAACCTTCCCAGCCTGAAGGATACTGTCAATCCCTCCTTTCCCAAAAACCTTCCCAGCCTGAGGGATATTGTCAATCCCTCCTTTCCCCAAAAACCTTCCCAGCTGAGCGATATTTTCAATCCCTCCGTTCCCCTTCCCAGCCTGTTTGGTCTCGGCGCAGCCTGAGCCACACCACCCTCTTCTGGCTTAAGCAAAGCACATTCCGAACAGGCTCGGGAGAAGAAACTGGGAAGGCACTGGGGGATTTCCCCTGGCTCGGGAGGGGAACCGCAGCGACCCCGCTCGCTGCCCCGAGCTGCCCGACTCCCCCCGGAGCGCAGCAGGGACCGGAGCATCCCTGCACAGCGGGACCTCCCGTGCCAAGGCTCACTAGGGCACCCCTGGGTGCTGCTGGCCGCCCCGTCACAGCGGGACCTCCCGTGCCAAGGCTCACTAGGGCACCCCTGGGTGCTGCTGGCCGCCCCGTCACAGCGGGACCTCCCGTGCCAAGGCTCACTAGGGCACCCCTGGGTGCTGCTGGCCGCCCCGGGCACAGCGGGACCTCCCGTGCCAAGGCTCACTAAGGGCACCCCTGGGTGCTGCTGGCCACCCCGTCACAGCGGGACCTCCCGTGCCAAGGCTCACTAAGGGCACCCCTGGGTGCTGCTGGCCACCCCGTCACAGCGGGACCTCCCGTGCCAAGGCTCACTAAGGGCACCCCTGGGTGCTGCTGGCCGCCCCGGGCACAGCGGGACCTCCCGTGCCAAGGCTCACTAAGGGCACCCCTGGGTGCTGCTGGCCGCCCCGGGCACAGCGGGACCTCCCGTGCCAAGGCTCACTAGGGGCACCCCTGGGTGCTGCTGGCCGCCCCGGGCACGGGGCACACGCCGGCCTGTTGGGAACCCTGTGGAAATGAGCCCTGCTACGCAGCCAAGTGGCTGCTCCCGTCCAGGATCCGGGTCTGGGACGTGGAAATTTGGGTGGCGGGGAGGCCTGGGGAGGGGTGCACGGGAAGAGCCTAGAGGGTTAAACAAGAAAATCGCTGTACAACTCGGCCATGTCCAAAGTCAGTATTATTACAATATACTCTGACAAAAATATAATCTCATTTCATATCAATACAACGGAAAAAAAAAAAAAAGAAAAAAAAAAAAACCAAACCCCAAAACCAGTTTTGTGTACTGTTACCATCGCTAACAGATTGAAACTCGCTATTTACAGTTACAGTAGCCAGGTAAAATACTAGAGGTGAGAGACCAGAGAGAGGAGGGGCAGAGGGACAGAAGGGAGAGAAAATCGCCAGGGGAAAGGGAAAAATAAAGGGGAAAGGCCCTCTTACATCCCGAGCGTGGCTTCGGCGTTGGACAAGGAAGGGTGATGGATGGAGGTAGTGAAAACATAATACTTGCTTTATGGGTCTGGTTGGGTTTTTTTGTGGAAAAGAGAAATAAAAACCAAAAGAGAAAAGCGAAGTGAGAGGGGAAGGTGGAATAAAAGGATGAACATGGGAAAGGGAAACCAGAGCAAACCTTCAGCTGAAGCCCACTGTTAAACGCTGTCCCACAGCCCAGGGAGAGGTGGATGGGGAGGAATTTTCACCACTTTGGGTGGTGAAAATCCCCCAAACGTCCCCAAATTGTACCCCCAGGGAGAGATGGGAGGCAGGATGCAGCACCCAGGATGGCAGAGCTGGGAAGATGCTCCTTCCCCACCTGATGGATGCTCTCCCTAGGAGGGTACAGGGGCAAGTGCCCCTCACCCCCAGCCAAGCTCTGGGCTGGCACAGCAGCTCACAGCCTGTCCCCAGAACGGGTGACAAAATCCCAATTCGCACCCAAAGTGATGGGGGGAATCTCCCAAACAAGCAACATGAGGGGAGAAAAAAGTGTAGGAGGTGAAATTTTCAAGGAAAAGGTGGGTTTTTGTCAATTTACTTTTTCCTTGGTTTGCTGGAATTATTCAGGAGAGGAAGAGGGAAGTGCAAAAGGAGGAAGGAAAAGGAAAGGTGTTCTTTCTCTTTGCCCCGCTTTCCCCCAGGCCCACACTGCCACCAGCTCTGGATTCAACACTTCCACTGCCCTCAGAGCGCCTCAAACATGCCCAGCAGCAAACCCCCTCCCCAGGGCACCCCCAGAGCCCCCCTGCCCCAGCCACGACCCCCGTGGGGCTGGGGTGCCCCTCACACCCCCACGGGGCACTGCCAGCCTGCCCCGGCACCAAGCCCCTGGCGCAGACATCCTGCACAGCCGGGCTCTGCCAAAACCAGCCCGGGAGGGTCACCCCGTGCCCACGCTGGGCACCCGGTCCCCACTGACCACCCAATGCCAACTGACCACTCAAGGCCAACTGACCACCCAGTGCCAGCTGAGCACCCAATGCCAGTTGAGCACCTGGTCCCCACTGACCACCCAATGCCAGCTGAGCACCCAGTCCCCACTGACCACTCAATGCCAACTGACCACTCAAGGCCAGCTGACCACTCAATGCCAACTGACCACTCAAGGCCAACTGACCACCCAGTCCGCACTGACCACTCAAACCCAGCTGACCACCCCATCCCAGCTGACCATTCAAGGCTGGCTGACCACCCAGTCCCCACTGACCACCCAATGCCAGCTGACCACTCAACCCCAGCTGACCACTCAACCCCAGCTGACCACTCAACCCCAGCTGACCGCCTCCACAGCCCCCAGAGCGGGCAGGACGTGCCCACTGATCCATCACCATCCTCACTGCACCCAGGCAGTATTTTAGTGCCCTTCCCAGCACTTTAGGCTCCATCCATCATATTTCGGGCCCTGCTCCATCCCCAGATCCCCTCCGGGGCTGGGCAGGGACTTCCCACGCCATCCTTGCTCCTGCAGCTGAGCCACACGCTGTGACCTTCTCCTTCCTCCCTTCCTTCCTCCTCCTCCTCCTCTCTGCCCCAAACCTCGCCCGCCCCGTGCCCCCAGGGCATGAACCCCCCGCTCTGCCCCACGGTGGCACAGCCCCCTGCCCAGCTCTGCCAAGCCCTGGGAAAGTCCAGCCTTCCCGGGCCGGGGCTCCCGGCCCCAGGCGCGCCAGCCCCCGGCTCTGCCCCCTGGCACCCCTGGCACCCCTGGCACCCACTGGCACCCCTGGCACCCCTGGCACCCACTGGCACCCCTGGCACCCCTGGCACCCACTGGCACCCCCTGGCACCCCGCGGGGAGGGGGCCGCGCCCTGCCCCCCCCCGGCTTACCTGCGCTCAGGTGCGGCCGCAGGATCCGCAGGGAGTTCAGAAGGTAAAGATCAGAAACAGACTTTGGTAAGTAACCACACGTTTAGAAAGGAATATATCAGTTTGGAAACATCTCAGTGCATACTTCTTATATGAAAATATACACAAATGTATTTCATTCTCCAAAAAAGGAACAATTAAAAACAAAAGCAAACTAGCCCAAACACAATATATTAGCTGTTTTTTTTGTTGTTTTTTTTTCTTTTTTTCTTGTTGTTGTCATCCTTTAAAATCTTTAACGCTACACTTTGTTCAGGTTACACTTTTTTTGTCTTTTTTTTTTTTTGTAAATGTTTTTTTTTTTCTTCATGCATTTTACACCTTTATAGCCTTTGAGAATAAATAAGCTCCATTTTGCTTCCACATCTCTAAAAACTGCAGCATTTTAACTATTGTCATTTAAATCGTGCAATTTTTTTTTGCAACACCCCTTTTTAAAAAATGGAAAATATATATATATATTTTAAAACTAAACCCTATACAACGCAAAAAAATTCCAAATTAAAAAAAAAAAATTATACACAATTGTAACTGTCAACAGTACAGATGAGCACGAGAAATAAAATTAGATCAGAAACATATTTATAGAAGCACAAAGGAGGGTGTTGGTTTCTTAAGATTGTCATTCTTCTCGTTGTCTTTTGAAAATTAGGAGGAGTTTACCAGATACTACAGTCTGGGGGGGGGTGGGAGGGGGATAAAGGATAATGACCCGGACAAAAAAAAAAAAAAAAAAATAGAATCTAATAATAAAATAACCCCAAGCCCCCAGAAAATGCAGAGCCCCACAAGCAGCCCCGAAGCGCCGTGGCAGCGAGGTGAAGCCTCCCCACGAGCCCTACTTGCCGGGGGGTGCCGGAGTCCCGCAGCTGCAGATCCGCCCCGGGCAGACCTGAACGCGACCCAGCCTTCGTCTCCTGCCTTCTGCGGCTTCCAGGCTCCCGGCTTCCAGGCAGCAGTGTCAACTCGGGAGTCAGGGCGTGAAGTTTGTGAGCGAAAATGGGCTTTTTTGGGTTTTTTTTTGGTTTTTTGCCCCCCCTTGACGGCTGCGCTGAGTGCCGGGGGTGTCCGCTGCCGGCTCCTGGCCGAGGTCTCTGCTGGGCCCTCCTGCCACGCTGCTCCCGGCGGGGCCGACCCCGCTCCGTTGGGTTGAGTTTATTGTTTTGTGAAGGAAAAACAGAACAAAAAACCCCAAAAAATACAAAAAAACGAGAGCGATGAGACGTCATTATCCCGCCTAATTTCCAAAGCAAGGCCGTGCAAAGAGCTCAGGTGCGCGTCCCGTACATCCGGCGTGGCCGCGTCGGCGCAGGCGAGGAAGACCACGGTCCTCAGCATCTCTCCTGCTTCCCCAGGGGCTGCCAGGGATGGAGTGAGGAGCAGATCCGCCTCTGCCAGCACTCCGGAGGGGAGGCCCTGCTGCCCGCTGGGCTTGGCTCGGGGAGGGCACACGGGGGGTCGAACTGCACAAAAACCTGCCAGGGCTCCTGTCCTCCTCTCGCCTAGCCAGAGCATGGGAACAGGAGAGGGAATTCCAAGTTGATGGTTGGAAAGGAATAAAACGGTCATTTGGAGAAGCCTTCGCGGCAGAAATTTGGTCTTTGGAGGTGTGGAGGGGGGGATTTTGCCTGGCACGTCTCTCCGTGCCTTGATCCACAGCAGGGATGTTGGTGAGGGTACCCAGAACGCCGGCACTGCTGAGCACCCACCACCCTGACCCCTCCTCAGGCCTCCACACACAGCCAGCTCCCAATTTTCACCCAACTTCTGAGGGATTTCCTCTCCTCCTCCAACCACTCCCTTCAGGCCGCCCTATTCATTTCACAATAATCATCAGGTTTTTTTTTTTTTGTCTCCTTTTTCCAATTAGAAACTTTGTGATAAATGCTTGGTTGCAAAAAGTTTACCAAACCCCATAAATTTGCTTCTGGTTTGCCCTCATCCTGGAACGTTTTTATGCCATCTGCCTCGTTCCAGGGCTGAGCTGGCTGCTGACACCCGGCAGAGGGATCCAGGAGGGGGATAAAGCCCACCCTAACCCAGCTCCTCTCCCTTTGCTCTGTCGCAGGGTCGAGCCAAGCCCCAGGCAGCTCCCAGCTCCTCCACAGCCCCCCAAGGCTGGCCAGGCTCCAGGCAAAGGTGGCATCCGGGCAGGTTTTGTGCCAGTTTGGGACTGCAAGCCCAGGGCTGAGTGGGGCTGGGGTGGCCCTGCACAGGGTGACAGGGCAGCAGGCTGGATGGGGACCAGCATGAGCACCTGCAGGGAGAAAGCCCATCCCTGGTGGCTACGCCAGCCAGGAATGGCCCCTTCTCCTCCAAACCCTCCAGCCGTGAGCAGGCTGATGCATTTTGGGATCAGGGCACCGACACCCATCCCTGGAAACTGCCAGAGCAAGTGGCAACATGAGGAAATTCCCTGGTTTTTCCTTTTTCCTTTCACTGAAGCACTGCTCAGGGCTCAGGGAGATTTTCTGCACAGCTCACTGTTGCCTTCTGAGGCCTAGAAACCTTCAGGCAAAATCTCATTAGGATCATTGCTTCAGCTGCATCTTTCAGTACAAAAATCATCCCTTCCCACTTTCCTGATTTAAAACTTTGGCCCATGTGCAATGAGAACACATTTCTAAAATGCTTTTATGGCCATTGTTAGCTAAAATCCACAACCTGCTCTCAAAACCAGCACTAACATCCCCTCTCCACAAACTGCTGTGCCCAGGTGGAGGTGAAGCCATCCTGGGGAACAGGAACTCCAGCGTTCCAATGACCCTGCTCAGGAACAGAGCAGTTCCCTGCTCTGGTAGCAAGGATGCTGTCTGCATCCACTTGTCGTGGATTAAGCTTTAAAAATCTGCCTCTTACTCCCCATGTAGGATGCAGGAGCCTCAAGCAGGCTGTGGACGTGGCTGCATCCTGCTCTGTATCAGATCTGGGCTCTCCGACCGCCCTCCGCCTTCAGGAAATCTGCTTTAGGAAAACTGCTGGAGGAAAACCCTTCTGCAGGAAAACCTGCTCCTACCAAAGCCCTTGAAGCTTCCAGAGAGCTGCCTCATGTCTGAAGTGCCCCTCCCTGCACTGGGGCCCACGGCAATGGCCAGGAAGGTGCATTTTGGGGTGCTCTGTGCCCCGCCTGCCCCCGAGCCCATCCCGCTCCGCCCTAGGGCTGCGGCCCCACGTCCCGGGGGTCCTGCCGGCCAGCGTGGCCCGCCTGCCCGCAGGGGAGCACCCCTGAGGGGCTGCTGGTTTTGGTGGGGACTCGGATATTCCCCTCCAGCCCCCCGTTCCCGCAGCCCCGGCCGCTCCCCGCCGTGTGTACTGCGTGCGTCGCCTGCTGCTGCGCTAGAACGAATGCCTACAAAATCCTAAAGCTATTTCTCAGGCAGTTTATGATAACTCCCCCCCCCAACCCCAGCCCATCCCCATCACCCGTTTTACCCCCCCTGCCCCTCCCAGCCCCTCCTGGAGCTCCCGGGGGTGGTGGGGACCCGTTATGTGACCCAGGTATCCAAGCGCATGCGCTTTACGGAGGGGCTCTCCCCCTCGGGCTCGCTGGTGGGTCGCAGGAGGCCCAGGGAGGAGCCGAAATCGGGGCGGGCGGGATCGTCCCGCTCGCTGCTGCCCTCGTAGGAGCTGGTGTTGCTGCTGAGGCTGTCGACGGGCGAGCGGCCGGTGGGCTCGTGCCGGGGCTGGTGGGGGAAGGTGCTGAGCGGGGTGGCAGTGTTCCTCTCCCGGTTGGGCGAGACAGGCTCGGACTTGATGCTGATGTTGGGGTTGGTGTTGACAGTCAAAGTGGTGGTGTGGGACAAGTGACTCCCTTGTCTGGGCAGCCGGGAGGTGGGGGGAAGAGGTTGGGACAGGAGGAGGAGGAGAAAGAGGAGAGCAGAAGGGGAGGAAGGGGGAGAAAAAGATGGAGGAGGAGATAATGGGAAATCTCTCATTATTATCTTTTTGGTGGCCTTCTGCTCTCCAGTGCACAGAATTCAGAACTTTCACACGCTACAGCTGAATGAACCCATGATTATCAA
>NC_140727.1:0-20000 GCF_050655825.1 Lonchura striata | reverse complement strand
GGTTAGGGTTAGGGTTAGGGTTAGGGTTAGGGTTAGGGTTAGGGTTAGGGTTAGGGTTAGGGTTAGGGTTAGGGTTAGGGTTAGGGTTAGGGTTAGGGTTAGGGTTAGGGTTAGGGTTAGGGTTAGGGTTAGGGTTAGGGTTAGGGTTAGGGTTAGGGTTAGGGTTAGGGTTAGGGTTAGGGTTAGGGTTAGGGTTAGGGTTAGGGTTAGGGTTAGGGTTAGGGTTAGGGTTAGGGTTAGGGTTAGGGTTAGGGTTAGGGTTAGGGTTAGGGTTAGGGTTAGGGTTAGGGTTAGGGTTAGGGTTAGGGTTAGGGTTAGGGTTAGGGTTAGGGTTAGGGTTAGGGTTAGGGTTAGGGTTAGGGTTAGGGTTAGGGTTAGGGTTAGGGTTAGGGTTAGGGTTAGGGTTAGGGTTAGGGTTAGGGTTAGGGTTAGGGTTAGGGTTAGGGTTAGGGTTAGGGTTAGGGTTAGGGTTAGGGTTAGGGTTAGGGTTAGGGTTAGGGTTAGGGTTAGGGTTAGGGTTAGGGTTAGGGTTAGGGTTAGGGTTAGGGTTAGGGTTAGGGTTAGGGTTAGGGTTAGGGTTAGGGTTAGGGTTAGGGTTAGGGTTAGGGTTAGGGTTAGGGTTAGGGTTAGGGTTAGGGTTAGGGTTAGGGTTAGGGTTAGGGTTAGGGTTAGGGTTAGGGTTAGGGTTAGGGTTAGGGTTAGGGTTAGGGTTAGGGTTAGGGTTAGGGTTAGGGTTAGGGTTAGGGTTAGGGTTAGGGTTAGGGTTAGGGTTAGGGTTAGGGTTAGGGTTAGGGTTAGGGTTAGGGTTAGGGTTAGGGTTAGGGTTAGGGTTAGGGTTAGGGTTAGGGTTAGGGTTAGGGTTAGGGTTAGGGTTAGGGTTAGGGTTAGGGTTAGGGTTAGGGTTAGGGTTAGGGTTAGGGTTAGGGTTAGGGTTAGGGTTAGGGTTAGGGTTAGGGTTAGGGTTAGGGTTAGGGTTAGGGTTAGGGTTAGGGTTAGGGTTAGGGTTAGGGTTAGGGTTAGGGTTAGGGTTAGGGTTAGGGTTAGGGTTAGGGTTAGGGTTAGGGTTAGGGTTAGGGTTAGGGTTAGGGTTAGGGTTAGGGTTAGGGTTAGGGTTAGGGTTAGGGTTAGGGTTAGGGTTAGGGTTAGGGTTAGGGTTAGGGTTAGGGTTAGGGTTAGGGTTAGGGTTAGGGTTA
This sequence comes from Lonchura striata, assembly GCF_050655825.1. Lineage (NCBI taxonomy): Eukaryota > Metazoa > Chordata > Aves > Passeriformes > Estrildidae > Lonchura > Lonchura striata. Next base: position 18,807 of record NC_140727.1, on the reverse strand, counting down.
GGGTTAGGGTTAGGGTTAGGGTTAGGGTTAGGGTTAGGGTTAGGGTTAGGGTTAGGGTTAGGGTTAGGGTTAGGGTTAGGGTTAGGGTTAGGGTTAGGGTTAGGGTTAGGGTTAGGGTTAGGGTTAGGGTTAGGGTTAGGGTTAGGGTTAGGGTTAGGGTTAGGGTTAGGGTTAGGGTTAGGGTTAGGGTTAGGGTTAGGGTTAGGGTTAGGGTTAGGGTTAGGGTTAGGGTTAGGGTTAGGGTTAGGGTTAGGGTTAGGGTTAGGGTTAGGGTTAGGGTTAGGGTTAGGGTTAGGGTTAGGGTTAGGGTTAGGGTTAGGGTTAGGGTTAGGGTTAGGGTTAGGGTTAGGGTTAGGGTTAGGGTTAGGGTTAGGGTTAGGGTTAGGGTTAGGGTTAGGGTTAGGGTTAGGGTTAGGGTTAGGGTTAGGGTTAGGGTTAGGGTTAGGGTTAGGGTTAGGGTTAGGGTTAGGGTTAGGGTTAGGGTTAGGGTTAGGGTTAGGGTTAGGGTTAGGGTTAGGGTTAGGGTTAGGGTTAGGGTTAGGGTTAGGGTTAGGGTTAGGGTTAGGGTTAGGGTTAGGGTTAGGGTTAGGGTTAGGGTTAGGGTTAGGGTTAGGGTTAGGGTTAGGGTTAGGGTTAGGGTTAGGGTTAGGGTTAGGGTTAGGGTTAGGGTTAGGGTTAGGGTTAGGGTTAGGGTTAGGGTTAGGGTTAGGGTTAGGGTTAGGGTTAGGGTTAGGGTTAGGGTTAGGGTTAGGGTTAGGGTTAGGGTTAGGGTTAGGGTTAGGGTTAGGGTTAGGGTTAGGGTTAGGGTTAGGGTTAGGGTTAGGGTTAGGGTTAGGGTTAGGGTTAGGGTTAGGGTTAGGGTTAGGGTTAGGGTTAGGGTTAGGGTTAGGGTTAGGGTTAGGGTTAGGGTTAGGGTTAGGGTTAGGGTTAGGGTTAGGGTTAGGGTTAGGGTTAGGGTTAGGGTTAGGGTTAGGGTTAGGGTTAGGGTTAGGGTTAGGGTTAGGGTTAGGGTTAGGGTTAGGGTTAGGGTTAGGGTTAGGGTTAGGGTTAGGGTTAGGGTTAGGGTTAGGGTTAGGGTTAGGGTTAGGGTTAGGGTTAGGGTTAGGGTTAGGGTTAGGGTTAGGGTTAGGGTTAGGGTTAGGGTTAGGGTTAGGGTTAGGGTTAGGGTTAGGGTTAGGGTTAGGGTTAGGGTTAGGGTTAGGGTTAGGGTTAGGGTTAGGGTTAGGGTTAGGGTTAGGGTTAGGGTTAGGGTTAGGGTTAGGGTTAGGGTTAGGGTTAGGGTTAGGGTTAGGGTTAGGGTTAGGGTTAGGGTTAGGGTTAGGGTTAGGGTTAGGGTTAGGGTTAGGGTTAGGGTTAGGGTTAGGGTTAGGGTTAGGGTTAGGGTTAGGGTTAGGGTTAGGGTTAGGGTTAGGGTTAGGGTTAGGGTTAGGGTTAGGGTTAGGGTTAGGGTTAGGGTTAGGGTTAGGGTTAGGGTTAGGGTTAGGGTTAGGGTTAGGGTTAGGGTTAGGGTTAGGGTTAGGGTTAGGGTTAGGGTTAGGGTTAGGGTTAGGGTTAGGGTTAGGGTTAGGGTTAGGGTTAGGGTTAGGGTTAGGGTTAGGGTTAGGGTTAGGGTTAGGGTTAGGGTTAGGGTTAGGGTTAGGGTTAGGGTTAGGGTTAGGGTTAGGGTTAGGGTTAGGGTTAGGGTTAGGGTTAGGGTTAGGGTTAGGGTTAGGGTTAGGGTTAGGGTTAGGGTTAGGGTTAGGGTTAGGGTTAGGGTTAGGGTTAGGGTTAGGGTTAGGGTTAGGGTTAGGGTTAGGGTTAGGGTTAGGGTTAGGGTTAGGGTTAGGGTTAGGGTTAGGGTTAGGGTTAGGGTTAGGGTTAGGGTTAGGGTTAGGGTTAGGGTTAGGGTTAGGGTTAGGGTTAGGGTTAGGGTTAGGGTTAGGGTTAGGGTTAGGGTTAGGGTTAGGGTTAGGGTTAGGGTTAGGGTTAGGGTTAGGGTTAGGGTTAGGGTTAGGGTTAGGGTTAGGGTTAGGGTTAGGGTTAGGGTTAGGGTTAGGGTTAGGGTTAGGGTTAGGGTTAGGGTTAGGGTTAGGGTTAGGGTTAGGGTTAGGGTTAGGGTTAGGGTTAGGGTTAGGGTTAGGGTTAGGGTTAGGGTTAGGGTTAGGGTTAGGGTTAGGGTTAGGGTTAGGGTTAGGGTTAGGGTTAGGGTTAGGGTTAGGGTTAGGGTTAGGGTTAGGGTTAGGGTTAGGGTTAGGGTTAGGGTTAGGGTTAGGGTTAGGGTTAGGGTTAGGGTTAGGGTTAGGGTTAGGGTTAGGGTTAGGGTTAGGGTTAGGGTTAGGGTTAGGGTTAGGGTTAGGGTTAGGGTTAGGGTTAGGGTTAGGGTTAGGGTTAGGGTTAGGGTTAGGGTTAGGGTTAGGGTTAGGGTTAGGGTTAGGGTTAGGGTTAGGGTTAGGGTTAGGGTTAGGGTTAGGGTTAGGGTTAGGGTTAGGGTTAGGGTTAGGGTTAGGGTTAGGGTTAGGGTTAGGGTTAGGGTTAGGGTTAGGGTTAGGGTTAGGGTTAGGGTTAGGGTTAGGGTTAGGGTTAGGGTTAGGGTTAGGGTTAGGGTTAGGGTTAGGGTTAGGGTTAGGGTTAGGGTTAGGGTTAGGGTTAGGGTTAGGGTTAGGGTTAGGGTTAGGGTTAGGGTTAGGGTTAGGGTTAGGGTTAGGGTTAGGGTTAGGGTTAGGGTTAGGGTTAGGGTTAGGGTTAGGGTTAGGGTTAGGGTTAGGGTTAGGGTTAGGGTTAGGGTTAGGGTTAGGGTTAGGGTTAGGGTTAGGGTTAGGGTTAGGGTTAGGGTTAGGGTTAGGGTTAGGGTTAGGGTTAGGGTTAGGGTTAGGGTTAGGGTTAGGGTTAGGGTTAGGGTTAGGGTTAGGGTTAGGGTTAGGGTTAGGGTTAGGGTTAGGGTTAGGGTTAGGGTTAGGGTTAGGGTTAGGGTTAGGGTTAGGGTTAGGGTTAGGGTTAGGGTTAGGGTTAGGGTTAGGGTTAGGGTTAGGGTTAGGGTTAGGGTTAGGGTTAGGGTTAGGGTTAGGGTTAGGGTTAGGGTTAGGGTTAGGGTTAGGGTTAGGGTTAGGGTTAGGGTTAGGGTTAGGGTTAGGGTTAGGGTTAGGGTTAGGGTTAGGGTTAGGGTTAGGGTTAGGGTTAGGGTTAGGGTTAGGGTTAGGGTTAGGGTTAGGGTTAGGGTTAGGGTTAGGGTTAGGGTTAGGGTTAGGGTTAGGGTTAGGGTTAGGGTTAGGGTTAGGGTTAGGGTTAGGGTTAGGGTTAGGGTTAGGGTTAGGGTTAGGGTTAGGGTTAGGGTTAGGGTTAGGGTTAGGGTTAGGGTTAGGGTTAGGGTTAGGGTTAGGGTTAGGGTTAGGGTTAGGGTTAGGGTTAGGGTTAGGGTTAGGGTTAGGGTTAGGGTTAGGGTTAGGGTTAGGGTTAGGGTTAGGGTTAGGGTTAGGGTTAGGGTTAGGGTTAGGGTTAGGGTTAGGGTTAGGGTTAGGGTTAGGGTTAGGGTTAGGGTTAGGGTTAGGGTTAGGGTTAGGGTTAGGGTTAGGGTTAGGGTTAGGGTTAGGGTTAGGGTTAGGGTTAGGGTTAGGGTTAGGGTTAGGGTTAGGGTTAGGGTTAGGGTTAGGGTTAGGGTTAGGGTTAGGGTTAGGGTTAGGGTTAGGGTTAGGGTTAGGGTTAGGGTTAGGGTTAGGGTTAGGGTTAGGGTTAGGGTTAGGGTTAGGGTTAGGGTTAGGGTTAGGGTTAGGGTTAGGGTTAGGGTTAGGGTTAGGGTTAGGGTTAGGGTTAGGGTTAGGGTTAGGGTTAGGGTTAGGGTTAGGGTTAGGGTTAGGGTTAGGGTTAGGGTTAGGGTTAGGGTTAGGGTTAGGGTTAGGGTTAGGGTTAGGGTTAGGGTTAGGGTTAGGGTTAGGGTTAGGGTTAGGGTTAGGGTTAGGGTTAGGGTTAGGGTTAGGGTTAGGGTTAGGGTTAGGGTTAGGGTTAGGGTTAGGGTTAGGGTTAGGGTTAGGGTTAGGGTTAGGGTTAGGGTTAGGGTTAGGGTTAGGGTTAGGGTTAGGGTTAGGGTTAGGGTTAGGGTTAGGGTTAGGGTTAGGGTTAGGGTTAGGGTTAGGGTTAGGGTTAGGGTTAGGGTTAGGGTTAGGGTTAGGGTTAGGGTTAGGGTTAGGGTTAGGGTTAGGGTTAGGGTTAGGGTTAGGGTTAGGGTTAGGGTTAGGGTTAGGGTTAGGGTTAGGGTTAGGGTTAGGGTTAGGGTTAGGGTTAGGGTTAGGGTTAGGGTTAGGGTTAGGGTTAGGGTTAGGGTTAGGGTTAGGGTTAGGGTTAGGGTTAGGGTTAGGGTTAGGGTTAGGGTTAGGGTTAGGGTTAGGGTTAGGGTTAGGGTTAGGGTTAGGGTTAGGGTTAGGGTTAGGGTTAGGGTTAGGGTTAGGGTTAGGGTTAGGGTTAGGGTTAGGGTTAGGGTTAGGGTTAGGGTTAGGGTTAGGGTTAGGGTTAGGGTTAGGGTTAGGGTTAGGGTTAGGGTTAGGGTTAGGGTTAGGGTTAGGGTTAGGGTTAGGGTTAGGGTTAGGGTTAGGGTTAGGGTTAGGGTTAGGGTTAGGGTTAGGGTTAGGGTTAGGGTTAGGGTTAGGGTTAGGGTTAGGGTTAGGGTTAGGGTTAGGGTTAGGGTTAGGGTTAGGGTTAGGGTTAGGGTTAGGGTTAGGGTTAGGGTTAGGGTTAGGGTTAGGGTTAGGGTTAGGGTTAGGGTTAGGGTTAGGGTTAGGGTTAGGGTTAGGGTTAGGGTTAGGGTTAGGGTTAGGGTTAGGGTTAGGGTTAGGGTTAGGGTTAGGGTTAGGGTTAGGGTTAGGGTTAGGGTTAGGGTTAGGGTTAGGGTTAGGGTTAGGGTTAGGGTTAGGGTTAGGGTTAGGGTTAGGGTTAGGGTTAGGGTTAGGGTTAGGGTTAGGGTTAGGGTTAGGGTTAGGGTTAGGGTTAGGGTTAGGGTTAGGGTTAGGGTTAGGGTTAGGGTTAGGGTTAGGGTTAGGGTTAGGGTTAGGGTTAGGGTTAGGGTTAGGGTTAGGGTTAGGGTTAGGGTTAGGGTTAGGGTTAGGGTTAGGGTTAGGGTTAGGGTTAGGGTTAGGGTTAGGGTTAGGGTTAGGGTTAGGGTTAGGGTTAGGGTTAGGGTTAGGGTTAGGGTTAGGGTTAGGGTTAGGGTTAGGGTTAGGGTTAGGGTTAGGGTTAGGGTTAGGGTTAGGGTTAGGGTTAGGGTTAGGGTTAGGGTTAGGGTTAGGGTTAGGGTTAGGGTTAGGGTTAGGGTTAGGGTTAGGGTTAGGGTTAGGGTTAGGGTTAGGGTTAGGGTTAGGGTTAGGGTTAGGGTTAGGGTTAGGGTTAGGGTTAGGGTTAGGGTTAGGGTTAGGGTTAGGGTTAGGGTTAGGGTTAGGGTTAGGGTTAGGGTTAGGGTTAGGGTTAGGGTTAGGGTTAGGGTTAGGGTTAGGGTTAGGGTTAGGGTTAGGGTTAGGGTTAGGGTTAGGGTTAGGGTTAGGGTTAGGGTTAGGGTTAGGGTTAGGGTTAGGGTTAGGGTTAGGGTTAGGGTTAGGGTTAGGGTTAGGGTTAGGGTTAGGGTTAGGGTTAGGGTTAGGGTTAGGGTTAGGGTTAGGGTTAGGGTTAGGGTTAGGGTTAGGGTTAGGGTTAGGGTTAGGGTTAGGGTTAGGGTTAGGGTTAGGGTTAGGGTTAGGGTTAGGGTTAGGGTTAGGGTTAGGGTTAGGGTTAGGGTTAGGGTTAGGGTTAGGGTTAGGGTTAGGGTTAGGGTTAGGGTTAGGGTTAGGGTTAGGGTTAGGGTTAGGGTTAGGGTTAGGGTTAGGGTTAGGGTTAGGGTTAGGGTTAGGGTTAGGGTTAGGGTTAGGGTTAGGGTTAGGGTTAGGGTTAGGGTTAGGGTTAGGGTTAGGGTTAGGGTTAGGGTTAGGGTTAGGGTTAGGGTTAGGGTTAGGGTTAGGGTTAGGGTTAGGGTTAGGGTTAGGGTTAGGGTTAGGGTTAGGGTTAGGGTTAGGGTTAGGGTTAGGGTTAGGGTTAGGGTTAGGGTTAGGGTTAGGGTTAGGGTTAGGGTTAGGGTTAGGGTTAGGGTTAGGGTTAGGGTTAGGGTTAGGGTTAGGGTTAGGGTTAGGGTTAGGGTTAGGGTTAGGGTTAGGGTTAGGGTTAGGGTTAGGGTTAGGGTTAGGGTTAGGGTTAGGGTTAGGGTTAGGGTTAGGGTTAGGGTTAGGGTTAGGGTTAGGGTTAGGGTTAGGGTTAGGGTTAGGGTTAGGGTTAGGGTTAGGGTTAGGGTTAGGGTTAGGGTTAGGGTTAGGGTTAGGGTTAGGGTTAGGGTTAGGGTTAGGGTTAGGGTTAGGGTTAGGGTTAGGGTTAGGGTTAGGGTTAGGGTTAGGGTTAGGGTTAGGGTTAGGGTTAGGGTTAGGGTTAGGGTTAGGGTTAGGGTTAGGGTTAGGGTTAGGGTTAGGGTTAGGGTTAGGGTTAGGGTTAGGGTTAGGGTTAGGGTTAGGGTTAGGGTTAGGGTTAGGGTTAGGGTTAGGGTTAGGGTTAGGGTTAGGGTTAGGGTTAGGGTTAGGGTTAGGGTTAGGGTTAGGGTTAGGGTTAGGGTTAGGGTTAGGGTTAGGGTTAGGGTTAGGGTTAGGGTTAGGGTTAGGGTTAGGGTTAGGGTTAGGGTTAGGGTTAGGGTTAGGGTTAGGGTTAGGGTTAGGGTTAGGGTTAGGGTTAGGGTTAGGGTTAGGGTTAGGGTTAGGGTTAGGGTTAGGGTTAGGGTTAGGGTTAGGGTTAGGGTTAGGGTTAGGGTTAGGGTTAGGGTTAGGGTTAGGGTTAGGGTTAGGGTTAGGGTTAGGGTTAGGGTTAGGGTTAGGGTTAGGGTTAGGGTTAGGGTTAGGGTTAGGGTTAGGGTTAGGGTTAGGGTTAGGGTTAGGGTTAGGGTTAGGGTTAGGGTTAGGGTTAGGGTTAGGGTTAGGGTTAGGGTTAGGGTTAGGGTTAGGGTTAGGGTTAGGGTTAGGGTTAGGGTTAGGGTTAGGGTTAGGGTTAGGGTTAGGGTTAGGGTTAGGGTTAGGGTTAGGGTTAGGGTTAGGGTTAGGGTTAGGGTTAGGGTTAGGGTTAGGGTTAGGGTTAGGGTTAGGGTTAGGGTTAGGGTTAGGGTTAGGGTTAGGGTTAGGGTTAGGGTTAGGGTTAGGGTTAGGGTTAGGGTTAGGGTTAGGGTTAGGGTTAGGGTTAGGGTTAGGGTTAGGGTTAGGGTTAGGGTTAGGGTTAGGGTTAGGGTTAGGGTTAGGGTTAGGGTTAGGGTTAGGGTTAGGGTTAGGGTTAGGGTTAGGGTTAGGGTTAGGGTTAGGGTTAGGGTTAGGGTTAGGGTTAGGGTTAGGGTTAGGGTTAGGGTTAGGGTTAGGGTTAGGGTTAGGGTTAGGGTTAGGGTTAGGGTTAGGGTTAGGGTTAGGGTTAGGGTTAGGGTTAGGGTTAGGGTTAGGGTTAGGGTTAGGGTTAGGGTTAGGGTTAGGGTTAGGGTTAGGGTTAGGGTTAGGGTTAGGGTTAGGGTTAGGGTTAGGGTTAGGGTTAGGGTTAGGGTTAGGGTTAGGGTTAGGGTTAGGGTTAGGGTTAGGGTTAGGGTTAGGGTTAGGGTTAGGGTTAGGGTTAGGGTTAGGGTTAGGGTTAGGGTTAGGGTTAGGGTTAGGGTTAGGGTTAGGGTTAGGGTTAGGGTTAGGGTTAGGGTTAGGGTTAGGGTTAGGGTTAGGGTTAGGGTTAGGGTTAGGGTTAGGGTTAGGGTTAGGGTTAGGGTTAGGGTTAGGGTTAGGGTTAGGGTTAGGGTTAGGGTTAGGGTTAGGGTTAGGGTTAGGGTTAGGGTTAGGGTTAGGGTTAGGGTTAGGGTTAGGGTTAGGGTTAGGGTTAGGGTTAGGGTTAGGGTTAGGGTTAGGGTTAGGGTTAGGGTTAGGGTTAGGGTTAGGGTTAGGGTTAGGGTTAGGGTTAGGGTTAGGGTTAGGGTTAGGGTTAGGGTTAGGGTTAGGGTTAGGGTTAGGGTTAGGGTTAGGGTTAGGGTTAGGGTTAGGGTTAGGGTTAGGGTTAGGGTTAGGGTTAGGGTTAGGGTTAGGGTTAGGGTTAGGGTTAGGGTTAGGGTTAGGGTTAGGGTTAGGGTTAGGGTTAGGGTTAGGGTTAGGGTTAGGGTTAGGGTTAGGGTTAGGGTTAGGGTTAGGGTTAGGGTTAGGGTTAGGGTTAGGGTTAGGGTTAGGGTTAGGGTTAGGGTTAGGGTTAGGGTTAGGGTTAGGGTTAGGGTTAGGGTTAGGGTTAGGGTTAGGGTTAGGGTTAGGGTTAGGGTTAGGGTTAGGGTTAGGGTTAGGGTTAGGGTTAGGGTTAGGGTTAGGGTTAGGGTTAGGGTTAGGGTTAGGGTTAGGGTTAGGGTTAGGGTTAGGGTTAGGGTTAGGGTTAGGGTTAGGGTTAGGGTTAGGGTTAGGGTTAGGGTTAGGGTTAGGGTTAGGGTTAGGGTTAGGGTTAGGGTTAGGGTTAGGGTTAGGGTTAGGGTTAGGGTTAGGGTTAGGGTTAGGGTTAGGGTTAGGGTTAGGGTTAGGGTTAGGGTTAGGGTTAGGGTTAGGGTTAGGGTTAGGGTTAGGGTTAGGGTTAGGGTTAGGGTTAGGGTTAGGGTTAGGGTTAGGGTTAGGGTTAGGGTTAGGGTTAGGGTTAGGGTTAGGGTTAGGGTTAGGGTTAGGGTTAGGGTTAGGGTTAGGGTTAGGGTTAGGGTTAGGGTTAGGGTTAGGGTTAGGGTTAGGGTTAGGGTTAGGGTTAGGGTTAGGGTTAGGGTTAGGGTTAGGGTTAGGGTTAGGGTTAGGGTTAGGGTTAGGGTTAGGGTTAGGGTTAGGGTTAGGGTTAGGGTTAGGGTTAGGGTTAGGGTTAGGGTTAGGGTTAGGGTTAGGGTTAGGGTTAGGGTTAGGGTTAGGGTTAGGGTTAGGGTTAGGGTTAGGGTTAGGGTTAGGGTTAGGGTTAGGGTTAGGGTTAGGGTTAGGGTTAGGGTTAGGGTTAGGGTTAGGGTTAGGGTTAGGGTTAGGGTTAGGGTTAGGGTTAGGGTTAGGGTTAGGGTTAGGGTTAGGGTTAGGGTTAGGGTTAGGGTTAGGGTTAGGGTTAGGGTTAGGGTTAGGGTTAGGGTTAGGGTTAGGGTTAGGGTTAGGGTTAGGGTTAGGGTTAGGGTTAGGGTTAGGGTTAGGGTTAGGGTTAGGGTTAGGGTTAGGGTTAGGGTTAGGGTTAGGGTTAGGGTTAGGGTTAGGGTTAGGGTTAGGGTTAGGGTTAGGGTTAGGGTTAGGGTTAGGGTTAGGGTTAGGGTTAGGGTTAGGGTTAGGGTTAGGGTTAGGGTTAGGGTTAGGGTTAGGGTTAGGGTTAGGGTTAGGGTTAGGGTTAGGGTTAGGGTTAGGGTTAGGGTTAGGGTTAGGGTTAGGGTTAGGGTTAGGGTTAGGGTTAGGGTTAGGGTTAGGGTTAGGGTTAGGGTTAGGGTTAGGGTTAGGGTTAGGGTTAGGGTTAGGGTTAGGGTTAGGGTTAGGGTTAGGGTTAGGGTTAGGGTTAGGGTTAGGGTTAGGGTTAGGGTTAGGGTTAGGGTTAGGGTTAGGGTTAGGGTTAGGGTTAGGGTTAGGGTTAGGGTTAGGGTTAGGGTTAGGGTTAGGGTTAGGGTTAGGGTTAGGGTTAGGGTTAGGGTTAGGGTTAGGGTTAGGGTTAGGGTTAGGGTTAGGGTTAGGGTTAGGGTTAGGGTTAGGGTTAGGGTTAGGGTTAGGGTTAGGGTTAGGGTTAGGGTTAGGGTTAGGGTTAGGGTTAGGGTTAGGGTTAGGGTTAGGGTTAGGGTTAGGGTTAGGGTTAGGGTTAGGGTTAGGGTTAGGGTTAGGGTTAGGGTTAGGGTTAGGGTTAGGGTTAGGGTTAGGGTTAGGGTTAGGGTTAGGGTTAGGGTTAGGGTTAGGGTTAGGGTTAGGGTTAGGGTTAGGGTTAGGGTTAGGGTTAGGGTTAGGGTTAGGGTTAGGGTTAGGGTTAGGGTTAGGGTTAGGGTTAGGGTTAGGGTTAGGGTTAGGGTTAGGGTTAGGGTTAGGGTTAGGGTTAGGGTTAGGGTTAGGGTTAGGGTTAGGGTTAGGGTTAGGGTTAGGGTTAGGGTTAGGGTTAGGGTTAGGGTTAGGGTTAGGGTTAGGGTTAGGGTTAGGGTTAGGGTTAGGGTTAGGGTTAGGGTTAGGGTTAGGGTTAGGGTTAGGGTTAGGGTTAGGGTTAGGGTTAGGGTTAGGGTTAGGGTTAGGGTTAGGGTTAGGGTTAGGGTTAGGGTTAGGGTTAGGGTTAGGGTTAGGGTTAGGGTTAGGGTTAGGGTTAGGGTTAGGGTTAGGGTTAGGGTTAGGGTTAGGGTTAGGGTTAGGGTTAGGGTTAGGGTTAGGGTTAGGGTTAGGGTTAGGGTTAGGGTTAGGGTTAGGGTTAGGGTTAGGGTTAGGGTTAGGGTTAGGGTTAGGGTTAGGGTTAGGGTTAGGGTTAGGGTTAGGGTTAGGGTTAGGGTTAGGGTTAGGGTTAGGGTTAGGGTTAGGGTTAGGGTTAGGGTTAGGGTTAGGGTTAGGGTTAGGGTTAGGGTTAGGGTTAGGGTTAGGGTTAGGGTTAGGGTTAGGGTTAGGGTTAGGGTTAGGGTTAGGGTTAGGGTTAGGGTTAGGGTTAGGGTTAGGGTTAGGGTTAGGGTTAGGGTTAGGGTTAGGGTTAGGGTTAGGGTTAGGGTTAGGGTTAGGGTTAGGGTTAGGGTTAGGGTTAGGGTTAGGGTTAGGGTTAGGGTTAGGGTTAGGGTTAGGGTTAGGGTTAGGGTTAGGGTTAGGGTTAGGGTTAGGGTTAGGGTTAGGGTTAGGGTTAGGGTTAGGGTTAGGGTTAGGGTTAGGGTTAGGGTTAGGGTTAGGGTTAGGGTTAGGGTTAGGGTTAGGGTTAGGGTTAGGGTTAGGGTTAGGGTTAGGGTTAGGGTTAGGGTTAGGGTTAGGGTTAGGGTTAGGGTTAGGGTTAGGGTTAGGGTTAGGGTTAGGGTTAGGGTTAGGGTTAGGGTTAGGGTTAGGGTTAGGGTTAGGGTTAGGGTTAGGGTTAGGGTTAGGGTTAGGGTTAGGGTTAGGGTTAGGGTTAGGGTTAGGGTTAGGGTTAGGGTTAGGGTTAGGGTTAGGGTTAGGGTTAGGGTTAGGGTTAGGGTTAGGGTTAGGGTTAGGGTTAGGGTTAGGGTTAGGGTTAGGGTTAGGGTTAGGGTTAGGGTTAGGGTTAGGGTTAGGGTTAGGGTTAGGGTTAGGGTTAGGGTTAGGGTTAGGGTTAGGGTTAGGGTTAGGGTTAGGGTTAGGGTTAGGGTTAGGGTTAGGGTTAGGGTTAGGGTTAGGGTTAGGGTTAGGGTTAGGGTTAGGGTTAGGGTTAGGGTTAGGGTTAGGGTTAGGGTTAGGGTTAGGGTTAGGGTTAGGGTTAGGGTTAGGGTTAGGGTTAGGGTTAGGGTTAGGGTTAGGGTTAGGGTTAGGGTTAGGGTTAGGGTTAGGGTTAGGGTTAGGGTTAGGGTTAGGGTTAGGGTTAGGGTTAGGGTTAGGGTTAGGGTTAGGGTTAGGGTTAGGGTTAGGGTTAGGGTTAGGGTTAGGGTTAGGGTTAGGGTTAGGGTTAGGGTTAGGGTTAGGGTTAGGGTTAGGGTTAGGGTTAGGGTTAGGGTTAGGGTTAGGGTTAGGGTTAGGGTTAGGGTTAGGGTTAGGGTTAGGGTTAGGGTTAGGGTTAGGGTTAGGGTTAGGGTTAGGGTTAGGGTTAGGGTTAGGGTTAGGGTTAGGGTTAGGGTTAGGGTTAGGGTTAGGGTTAGGGTTAGGGTTAGGGTTAGGGTTAGGGTTAGGGTTAGGGTTAGGGTTAGGGTTAGGGTTAGGGTTAGGGTTAGGGTTAGGGTTAGGGTTAGGGTTAGGGTTAGGGTTAGGGTTAGGGTTAGGGTTAGGGTTAGGGTTAGGGTTAGGGTTAGGGTTAGGGTTAGGGTTAGGGTTAGGGTTAGGGTTAGGGTTAGGGTTAGGGTTAGGGTTAGGGTTAGGGTTAGGGTTAGGGTTAGGGTTAGGGTTAGGGTTAGGGTTAGGGTTAGGGTTAGGGTTAGGGTTAGGGTTAGGGTTAGGGTTAGGGTTAGGGTTAGGGTTAGGGTTAGGGTTAGGGTTAGGGTTAGGGTTAGGGTTAGGGTTAGGGTTAGGGTTAGGGTTAGGGTTAGGGTTAGGGTTAGGGTTAGGGTTAGGGTTAGGGTTAGGGTTAGGGTTAGGGTTAGGGTTAGGGTTAGGGTTAGGGTTAGGGTTAGGGTTAGGGTTAGGGTTAGGGTTAGGGTTAGGGTTAGGGTTAGGGTTAGGGTTAGGGTTAGGGTTAGGGTTAGGGTTAGGGTTAGGGTTAGGGTTAGGGTTAGGGTTAGGGTTAGGGTTAGGGTTAGGGTTAGGGTTAGGGTTAGGGTTAGGGTTAGGGTTAGGGTTAGGGTTAGGGTTAGGGTTAGGGTTAGGGTTAGGGTTAGGGTTAGGGTTAGGGTTAGGGTTAGGGTTAGGGTTAGGGTTAGGGTTAGGGTTAGGGTTAGGGTTAGGGTTAGGGTTAGGGTTAGGGTTAGGGTTAGGGTTAGGGTTAGGGTTAGGGTTAGGGTTAGGGTTAGGGTTAGGGTTAGGGTTAGGGTTAGGGTTAGGGTTAGGGTTAGGGTTAGGGTTAGGGTTAGGGTTAGGGTTAGGGTTAGGGTTAGGGTTAGGGTTAGGGTTAGGGTTAGGGTTAGGGTTAGGGTTAGGGTTAGGGTTAGGGTTAGGGTTAGGGTTAGGGTTAGGGTTAGGGTTAGGGTTAGGGTTAGGGTTAGGGTTAGGGTTAGGGTTAGGGTTAGGGTTAGGGTTAGGGTTAGGGTTAGGGTTAGGGTTAGGGTTAGGGTTAGGGTTAGGGTTAGGGTTAGGGTTAGGGTTAGGGTTAGGGTTAGGGTTAGGGTTAGGGTTAGGGTTAGGGTTAGGGTTAGGGTTAGGGTTAGGGTTAGGGTTAGGGTTAGGGTTAGGGTTAGGGTTAGGGTTAGGGTTAGGGTTAGGGTTAGGGTTAGGGTTAGGGTTAGGGTTAGGGTTAGGGTTAGGGTTAGGGTTAGGGTTAGGGTTAGGGTTAGGGTTAGGGTTAGGGTTAGGGTTAGGGTTAGGGTTAGGGTTAGGGTTAGGGTTAGGGTTAGGGTTAGGGTTAGGGTTAGGGTTAGGGTTAGGGTTAGGGTTAGGGTTAGGGTTAGGGTTAGGGTTAGGGTTAGGGTTAGGGTTAGGGTTAGGGTTAGGGTTAGGGTTAGGGTTAGGGTTAGGGTTAGGGTTAGGGTTAGGGTTAGGGTTAGGGTTAGGGTTAGGGTTAGGGTTAGGGTTAGGGTTAGGGTTAGGGTTAGGGTTAGGGTTAGGGTTAGGGTTAGGGTTAGGGTTAGGGTTAGGGTTAGGGTTAGGGTTAGGGTTAGGGTTAGGGTTAGGGTTAGGGTTAGGGTTAGGGTTAGGGTTAGGGTTAGGGTTAGGGTTAGGGTTAGGGTTAGGGTTAGGGTTAGGGTTAGGGTTAGGGTTAGGGTTAGGGTTAGGGTTAGGGTTAGGGTTAGGGTTAGGGTTAGGGTTAGGGTTAGGGTTAGGGTTAGGGTTAGGGTTAGGGTTAGGGTTAGGGTTAGGGTTAGGGTTAGGGTTAGGGTTAGGGTTAGGGTTAGGGTTAGGGTTAGGGTTAGGGTTAGGGTTAGGGTTAGGGTTAGGGTTAGGGTTAGGGTTAGGGTTAGGGTTAGGGTTAGGGTTAGGGTTAGGGTTAGGGTTAGGGTTAGGGTTAGGGTTAGGGTTAGGGTTAGGGTTAGGGTTAGGGTTAGGGTTAGGGTTAGGGTTAGGGTTAGGGTTAGGGTTAGGGTTAGGGTTAGGGTTAGGGTTAGGGTTAGGGTTAGGGTTAGGGTTAGGGTTAGGGTTAGGGTTAGGGTTAGGGTTAGGGTTAGGGTTAGGGTTAGGGTTAGGGTTAGGGTTAGGGTTAGGGTTAGGGTTAGGGTTAGGGTTAGGGTTAGGGTTAGGGTTAGGGTTAGGGTTAGGGTTAGGGTTAGGGTTAGGGTTAGGGTTAGGGTTAGGGTTAGGGTTAGGGTTAGGGTTAGGGTTAGGGTTAGGGTTAGGGTTAGGGTTAGGGTTAGGGTTAGGGTTAGGGTTAGGGTTAGGGTTAGGGTTAGGGTTAGGGTTAGGGTTAGGGTTAGGGTTAGGGTTAGGGTTAGGGTTAGGGTTAGGGTTAGGGTTAGGGTTAGGGTTAGGGTTAGGGTTAGGGTTAGGGTTAGGGTTAGGGTTAGGGTTAGGGTTAGGGTTAGGGTTAGGGTTAGGGTTAGGGTTAGGGTTAGGGTTAGGGTTAGGGTTAGGGTTAGGGTTAGGGTTAGGGTTAGGGTTAGGGTTAGGGTTAGGGTTAGGGTTAGGGTTAGGGTTAGGGTTAGGGTTAGGGTTAGGGTTAGGGTTAGGGTTAGGGTTAGGGTTAGGGTTAGGGTTAGGGTTAGGGTTAGGGTTAGGGTTAGGGTTAGGGTTAGGGTTAGGGTTAGGGTTAGGGTTAGGGTTAGGGTTAGGGTTAGGGTTAGGGTTAGGGTTAGGGTTAGGGTTAGGGTTAGGGTTAGGGTTAGGGTTAGGGTTAGGGTTAGGGTTAGGGTTAGGGTTAGGGTTAGGGTTAGGGTTAGGGTTAGGGTTAGGGTTAGGGTTAGGGTTAGGGTTAGGGTTAGGGTTAGGGTTAGGGTTAGGGTTAGGGTTAGGGTTAGGGTTAGGGTTAGGGTTAGGGTTAGGGTTAGGGTTAGGGTTAGGGTTAGGGTTAGGGTTAGGGTTAGGGTTAGGGTTAGGGTTAGGGTTAGGGTTAGGGTTAGGGTTAGGGTTAGGGTTAGGGTTAGGGTTAGGGTTAGGGTTAGGGTTAGGGTTAGGGTTAGGGTTAGGGTTAGGGTTAGGGTTAGGGTTAGGGTTAGGGTTAGGGTTAGGGTTAGGGTTAGGGTTAGGGTTAGGGTTAGGGTTAGGGTTAGGGTTAGGGTTAGGGTTAGGGTTAGGGTTAGGGTTAGGGTTAGGGTTAGGGTTAGGGTTAGGGTTAGGGTTAGGGTTAGGGTTAGGGTTAGGGTTAGGGTTAGGGTTAGGGTTAGGGTTAGGGTTAGGGTTAGGGTTAGGGTTAGGGTTAGGGTTAGGGTTAGGGTTAGGGTTAGGGTTAGGGTTAGGGTTAGGGTTAGGGTTAGGGTTAGGGTTAGGGTTAGGGTTAGGGTTAGGGTTAGGGTTAGGGTTAGGGTTAGGGTTAGGGTTAGGGTTAGGGTTAGGGTTAGGGTTAGGGTTAGGGTTAGGGTTAGGGTTAGGGTTAGGGTTAGGGTTAGGGTTAGGGTTAGGGTTAGGGTTAGGGTTAGGGTTAGGGTTAGGGTTAGGGTTAGGGTTAGGGTTAGGGTTAGGGTTAGGGTTAGGGTTAGGGTTAGGGTTAGGGTTAGGGTTAGGGTTAGGGTTAGGGTTAGGGTTAGGGTTAGGGTTAGGGTTAGGGTTAGGGTTAGGGTTAGGGTTAGGGTTAGGGTTAGGGTTAGGGTTAGGGTTAGGGTTAGGGTTAGGGTTAGGGTTAGGGTTAGGGTTAGGGTTAGGGTTAGGGTTAGGGTTAGGGTTAGGGTTAGGGTTAGGGTTAGGGTTAGGGTTAGGGTTAGGGTTAGGGTTAGGGTTAGGGTTAGGGTTAGGGTTAGGGTTAGGGTTAGGGTTAGGGTTAGGGTTAGGGTTAGGGTTAGGGTTAGGGTTAGGGTTAGGGTTAGGGTTAGGGTTAGGGTTAGGGTTAGGGTTAGGGTTAGGGTTAGGGTTAGGGTTAGGGTTAGGGTTAGGGTTAGGGTTAGGGTTAGGGTTAGGGTTAGGGTTAGGGTTAGGGTTAGGGTTAGGGTTAGGGTTAGGGTTAGGGTTAGGGTTAGGGTTAGGGTTAGGGTTAGGGTTAGGGTTAGGGTTAGGGTTAGGGTTAGGGTTAGGGTTAGGGTTAGGGTTAGGGTTAGGGTTAGGGTTAGGGTTAGGGTTAGGGTTAGGGTTAGGGTTAGGGTTAGGGTTAGGGTTAGGGTTAGGGTTAGGGTTAGGGTTAGGGTTAGGGTTAGGGTTAGGGTTAGGGTTAGGGTTAGGGTTAGGGTTAGGGTTAGGGTTAGGGTTAGGGTTAGGGTTAGGGTTAGGGTTAGGGTTAGGGTTAGGGTTAGGGTTAGGGTTAGGGTTAGGGTTAGGGTTAGGGTTAGGGTTAGGGTTAGGGTTAGGGTTAGGGTTAGGGTTAGGGTTAGGGTTAGGGTTAGGGTTAGGGTTAGGGTTAGGGTTAGGGTTAGGGTTAGGGTTAGGGTTAGGGTTAGGGTTAGGGTTAGGGTTAGGGTTAGGGTTAGGGTTAGGGTTAGGGTTAGGGTTAGGGTTAGGGTTAGGGTTAGGGTTAGGGTTAGGGTTAGGGTTAGGGTTAGGGTTAGGGTTAGGGTTAGGGTTAGGGTTAGGGTTAGGGTTAGGGTTAGGGTTAGGGTTAGGGTTAGGGTTAGGGTTAGGGTTAGGGTTAGGGTTAGGGTTAGGGTTAGGGTTAGGGTTAGGGTTAGGGTTAGGGTTAGGGTTAGGGTTAGGGTTAGGGTTAGGGTTAGGGTTAGGGTTAGGGTTAGGGTTAGGGTTAGGGTTAGGGTTAGGGTTAGGGTTAGGGTTAGGGTTAGGGTTAGGGTTAGGGTTAGGGTTAGGGTTAGGGTTAGGGTTAGGGTTAGGGTTAGGGTTAGGGTTAGGGTTAGGGTTAGGGTTAGGGTTAGGGTTAGGGTTAGGGTTAGGGTTAGGGTTAGGGTTAGGGTTAGGGTTAGGGTTAGGGTTAGGGTTAGGGTTAGGGTTAGGGTTAGGGTTAGGGTTAGGGTTAGGGTTAGGGTTAGGGTTAGGGTTAGGGTTAGGGTTAGGGTTAGGGTTAGGGTTAGGGTTAGGGTTAGGGTTAGGGTTAGGGTTAGGGTTAGGGTTAGGGTTAGGGTTAGGGTTAGGGTTAGGGTTAGGGTTAGGGTTAGGGTTAGGGTTAGGGTTAGGGTTAGGGTTAGGGTTAGGGTTAGGGTTAGGGTTAGGGTTAGGGTTAGGGTTAGGGTTAGGGTTAGGGTTAGGGTTAGGGTTAGGGTTAGGGTTAGGGTTAGGGTTAGGGTTAGGGTTAGGGTTAGGGTTAGGGTTAGGGTTAGGGTTAGGGTTAGGGTTAGGGTTAGGGTTAGGGTTAGGGTTAGGGTTAGGGTTAGGGTTAGGGTTAGGGTTAGGGTTAGGGTTAGGGTTAGGGTTAGGGTTAGGGTTAGGGTTAGGGTTAGGGTTAGGGTTAGGGTTAGGGTTAGGGTTAGGGTTAGGGTTAGGGTTAGGGTTAGGGTTAGGGTTAGGGTTAGGGTTAGGGTTAGGGTTAGGGTTAGGGTTAGGGTTAGGGTTAGGGTTAGGGTTAGGGTTAGGGTTAGGGTTAGGGTTAGGGTTAGGGTTAGGGTTAGGGTTAGGGTTAGGGTTAGGGTTAGGGTTAGGGTTAGGGTTAGGGTTAGGGTTAGGGTTAGGGTTAGGGTTAGGGTTAGGGTTAGGGTTAGGGTTAGGGTTAGGGTTAGGGTTAGGGTTAGGGTTAGGGTTAGGGTTAGGGTTAGGGTTAGGGTTAGGGTTAGGGTTAGGGTTAGGGTTAGGGTTAGGGTTAGGGTTAGGGTTAGGGTTAGGGTTAGGGTTAGGGTTAGGGTTAGGGTTAGGGTTAGGGTTAGGGTTAGGGTTAGGGTTAGGGTTAGGGTTAGGGTTAGGGTTAGGGTTAGGGTTAGGGTTAGGGTTAGGGTTAGGGTTAGGGTTAGGGTTAGGGTTAGGGTTAGGGTTAGGGTTAGGGTTAGGGTTAGGGTTAGGGTTAGGGTTAGGGTTAGGGTTAGGGTTAGGGTTAGGGTTAGGGTTAGGGTTAGGGTTAGGGTTAGGGTTAGGGTTAGGGTTAGGGTTAGGGTTAGGGTTAGGGTTAGGGTTAGGGTTAGGGTTAGGGTTAGGGTTAGGGTTAGGGTTAGGGTTAGGGTTAGGGTTAGGGTTAGGGTTAGGGTTAGGGTTAGGGTTAGGGTTAGGGTTAGGGTTAGGGTTAGGGTTAGGGTTAGGGTTAGGGTTAGGGTTAGGGTTAGGGTTAGGGTTAGGGTTAGGGTTAGGGTTAGGGTTAGGGTTAGGGTTAGGGTTAGGGTTAGGGTTAGGGTTAGGGTTAGGGTTAGGGTTAGGGTTAGGGTTAGGGTTAGGGTTAGGGTTAGGGTTAGGGTTAGGGTTAGGGTTAGGGTTAGGGTTAGGGTTAGGGTTAGGGTTAGGGTTAGGGTTAGGGTTAGGGTTAGGGTTAGGGTTAGGGTTAGGGTTAGGGTTAGGGTTAGGGTTAGGGTTAGGGTTAGGGTTAGGGTTAGGGTTAGGGTTAGGGTTAGGGTTAGGGTTAGGGTTAGGGTTAGGGTTAGGGTTAGGGTTAGGGTTAGGGTTAGGGTTAGGGTTAGGGTTAGGGTTAGGGTTAGGGTTAGGGTTAGGGTTAGGGTTAGGGTTAGGGTTAGGGTTAGGGTTAGGGTTAGGGTTAGGGTTAGGGTTAGGGTTAGGGTTAGGGTTAGGGTTAGGGTTAGGGTTAGGGTTAGGGTTAGGGTTAGGGTTAGGGTTAGGGTTAGGGTTAGGGTTAGGGTTAGGGTTAGGGTTAGGGTTAGGGTTAGGGTTAGGGTTAGGGTTAGGGTTAGGGTTAGGGTTAGGGTTAGGGTTAGGGTTAGGGTTAGGGTTAGGGTTAGGGTTAGGGTTAGGGTTAGGGTTAGGGTTAGGGTTAGGGTTAGGGTTAGGGTTAGGGTTAGGGTTAGGGTTAGGGTTAGGGTTAGGGTTAGGGTTAGGGTTAGGGTTAGGGTTAGGGTTAGGGTTAGGGTTAGGGTTAGGGTTAGGGTTAGGGTTAGGGTTAGGGTTAGGGTTAGGGTTAGGG
>NC_140726.1:10767500-10783047 GCF_050655825.1 Lonchura striata | reverse complement strand
CTAACCCTAACCCTAACCCTAACCCTAACCCTAACCCTAACCCTAACCCTAACCCTAACCCTAACCCTAACCCTAACCCTAACCCTAACCCTAACCCTAACCCTAACCCTAACCCTAACCCTAACCCTAACCCTAACCCTAACCCTAACCCTAACCCTAACCCTAACCCTAACCCTAACCCTAACCCTAACCCTAACCCTAACCCTAACCCTAACCCTAACCCTAACCCTAACCCTAACCCTAACCCTAACCCTAACCCTAACCCTAACCCTAACCCTAACCCTAACCCTAACCCTAACCCTAACCCTAACCCTAACCCTAACCCTAACCCTAACCCTAACCCTAACCCTAACCCTAACCCTAACCCTAACCCTAACCCTAACCCTAACCCTAACCCTAACCCTAACCCTAACCCTAACCCTAACCCTAACCCTAACCCTAACCCTAACCCTAACCCTAACCCTAACCCTAACCCTAACCCTAACCCTAACCCTAACCCTAACCCTAACCCTAACCCTAACCCTAACCCTAACCCTAACCCTAACCCTAACCCTAACCCTAACCCTAACCCTAACCCTAACCCTAACCCTAACCCTAACCCTAACCCTAACCCTAACCCTAACCCTAACCCTAACCCTAACCCTAACCCTAACCCTAACCCTAACCCTAACCCTAACCCTAACCCTAACCCTAACCCTAACCCTAACCCTAACCCTAACCCTAACCCTAACCCTAACCCTAACCCTAACCCTAACCCTAACCCTAACCCTAACCCTAACCCTAACCCTAACCCTAACCCTAACCCTAACCCTAACCCTAACCCTAACCCTAACCCTAACCCTAACCCTAACCCTAACCCTAACCCTAACCCTAACCCTAACCCTAACCCTAACCCTAACCCTAACCCTAACCCTAACCCTAACCCTAACCCTAACCCTAACCCTAACCCTAACCCTAACCCTAACCCTAACCCTAACCCTAACCCTAACCCTAACCCTAACCCTAACCCTAACCCTAACCCTAACCCTAACCCTAACCCTAACCCTAACCCTAACCCTAACCCTAACCCTAACCCTAACCCTAACCCTAACCCTAACCCTAACCCTAACCCTAACCCTAACCCTAACCCTAACCCTAACCCTAACCCTAACCCTAACCCTAACCCTAACCCTAACCCTAACCCTAACCCTAACCCTAACCCTAACCCTAACCCTAACCCTAACCCTAACCCTAACCCTAACCCTAACCCTAACCCTAACCCTAACCCTAACCCTAACCCTAACCCTAACCCTAACCCTAACCCTAACCCTAACCCTAACCCTAACCCTAACCCTAACCCTAACCCTAACCCTAACCCTAACCCTAACCCTAACCCTAACCCTAACCCTAACCCTAACCCTAACCCTAACCCTAACCCTAACCCTAACCCTAACCCTAACCCTAACCCTAACCCTAACCCTAACCCTAACCCTAACCCTAACCCTAACCCTAACCCTAACCCTAACCCTAACCCTAACCCTAACCCTAACCCTAACCCTAACCCTAACCCTAACCCTAACCCTAACCCTAACCCTAACCCTAACCCTAACCCTAACCCTAACCCTAACCCTAACCCTAACCCTAACCCTAACCCTAACCCTAACCCTAACCCTAACCCTAACCCTAACCCTAACCCTAACCCTAACCCTAACCCTAACCCTAACCCTAACCCTAACCCTAACCCTAACCCTAACCCTAACCCTAACCCTAACCCTAACCCTAACCCTAACCCTAACCCTAACCCTAACCCTAACCCTAACCCTAACCCTAACCCTAACCCTAACCCTAACCCTAACCCTAACCCTAACCCTAACCCTAACCCTAACCCTAACCCTAACCCTAACCCTAACCCTAACCCTAACCCTAACCCTAACCCTAACCCTAACCCTAACCCTAACCCTAACCCTAACCCTAACCCTAACCCTAACCCTAACCCTAACCCTAACCCTAACCCTAACCCTAACCCTAACCCTAACCCTAACCCTAACCCTAACCCTAACCCTAACCCTAACCCTAACCCTAACCCTAACCCTAACCCTAACCCTAACCCTAACCCTAACCCTAACCCTAACCCTAACCCTAACCCTAACCCTAACCCTAACCCTAACCCTAACCCTAACCCTAACCCTAACCCTAACCCTAACCCTAACCCTAACCCTAACCCTAACCCTAACCCTAACCCTAACCCTAACCCTAACCCTAACCCTAACCCTAACCCTAACCCTAACCCTAACCCTAACCCTAACCCTAACCCTAACCCTAACCCTAACCCTAACCCTAACCCTAACCCTAACCCTAACCCTAACCCTAACCCTAACCCTAACCCTAACCCTAACCCTAACCCTAACCCTAACCCTAACCCTAACCCTAACCCTAACCCTAACCCTAACCCTAACCCTAACCCTAACCCTAACCCTAACCCTAACCCTAACCCTAACCCTAACCCTAACCCTAACCCTAACCCTAACCCTAACCCTAACCCTAACCCTAACCCTAACCCTAACCCTAACCCTAACCCTAACCCTAACCCTAACCCTAACCCTAACCCTAACCCTAACCCTAACCCTAACCCTAACCCTAACCCTAACCCTAACCCTAACCCTAACCCTAACCCTAACCCTAACCCTAACCCTAACCCTAACCCTAACCCTAACCCTAACCCTAACCCTAACCCTAACCCTAACCCTAACCCTAACCCTAACCCTAACCCTAACCCTAACCCTAACCCTAACCCTAACCCTAACCCTAACCCTAACCCTAACCCTAACCCTAACCCTAACCCTAACCCTAACCCTAACCCTAACCCTAACCCTAACCCTAACCCTAACCCTAACCCTAACCCTAACCCTAACCCTAACCCTAACCCTAACCCTAACCCTAACCCTAACCCTAACCCTAACCCTAACCCTAACCCTAACCCTAACCCTAACCCTAACCCTAACCCTAACCCTAACCCTAACCCTAACCCTAACCCTAACCCTAACCCTAACCCTAACCCTAACCCTAACCCTAACCCTAACCCTAACCCTAACCCTAACCCTAACCCTAACCCTAACCCTAACCCTAACCCTAACCCTAACCCTAACCCTAACCCTAACCCTAACCCTAACCCTAACCCTAACCCTAACCCTAACCCTAACCCTAACCCTAACCCTAACCCTAACCCTAACCCTAACCCTAACCCTAACCCTAACCCTAACCCTAACCCTAACCCTAACCCTAACCCTAACCCTAACCCTAACCCTAACCCTAACCCTAACCCTAACCCTAACCCTAACCCTAACCCTAACCCTAACCCTAACCCTAACCCTAACCCTAACCCTAACCCTAACCCTAACCCTAACCCTAACCCTAACCCTAACCCTAACCCTAACCCTAACCCTAACCCTAACCCTAACCCTAACCCTAACCCTAACCCTAACCCTAACCCTAACCCTAACCCTAACCCTAACCCTAACCCTAACCCTAACCCTAACCCTAACCCTAACCCTAACCCTAACCCTAACCCTAACCCTAACCCTAACCCTAACCCTAACCCTAACCCTAACCCTAACCCTAACCCTAACCCTAACCCTAACCCTAACCCTAACCCTAACCCTAACCCTAACCCTAACCCTAACCCTAACCCTAACCCTAACCCTAACCCTAACCCTAACCCTAACCCTAACCCTAACCCTAACCCTAACCCTAACCCTAACCCTAACCCTAACCCTAACCCTAACCCTAACCCTAACCCTAACCCTAACCCTAACCCTAACCCTAACCCTAACCCTAACCCTAACCCTAACCCTAACCCTAACCCTAACCCTAACCCTAACCCTAACCCTAACCCTAACCCTAACCCTAACCCTAACCCTAACCCTAACCCTAACCCTAACCCTAACCCTAACCCTAACCCTAACCCTAACCCTAACCCTAACCCTAACCCTAACCCTAACCCTAACCCTAACCCTAACCCTAACCCTAACCCTAACCCTAACCCTAACCCTAACCCTAACCCTAACCCTAACCCTAACCCTAACCCTAACCCTAACCCTAACCCTAACCCTAACCCTAACCCTAACCCTAACCCTAACCCTAACCCTAACCCTAACCCTAACCCTAACCCTAACCCTAACCCTAACCCTAACCCTAACCCTAACCCTAACCCTAACCCTAACCCTAACCCTAACCCTAACCCTAACCCTAACCCTAACCCTAACCCTAACCCTAACCCTAACCCTAACCCTAACCCTAACCCTAACCCTAACCCTAACCCTAACCCTAACCCTAACCCTAACCCTAACCCTAACCCTAACCCTAACCCTAACCCTAACCCTAACCCTAACCCTAACCCTAACCCTAACCCTAACCCTAACCCTAACCCTAACCCTAACCCTAACCCTAACCCTAACCCTAACCCTAACCCTAACCCTAACCCTAACCCTAACCCTAACCCTAACCCTAACCCTAACCCTAACCCTAACCCTAACCCTAACCCTAACCCTAACCCTAACCCTAACCCTAACCCTAACCCTAACCCTAACCCTAACCCTAACCCTAACCCTAACCCTAACCCTAACCCTAACCCTAACCCTAACCCTAACCCTAACCCTAACCCTAACCCTAACCCTAACCCTAACCCTAACCCTAACCCTAACCCTAACCCTAACCCTAACCCTAACCCTAACCCTAACCCTAACCCTAACCCTAACCCTAACCCTAACCCTAACCCTAACCCTAACCCTAACCCTAACCCTAACCCTAACCCTAACCCTAACCCTAACCCTAACCCTAACCCTAACCCTAACCCTAACCCTAACCCTAACCCTAACCCTAACCCTAACCCTAACCCTAACCCTAACCCTAACCCTAACCCTAACCCTAACCCTAACCCTAACCCTAACCCTAACCCTAACCCTAACCCTAACCCTAACCCTAACCCTAACCCTAACCCTAACCCTAACCCTAACCCTAACCCTAACCCTAACCCTAACCCTAACCCTAACCCTAACCCTAACCCTAACCCTAACCCTAACCCTAACCCTAACCCTAACCCTAACCCTAACCCTAACCCTAACCCTAACCCTAACCCTAACCCTAACCCTAACCCTAACCCTAACCCTAACCCTAACCCTAACCCTAACCCTAACCCTAACCCTAACCCTAACCCTAACCCTAACCCTAACCCTAACCCTAACCCTAACCCTAACCCTAACCCTAACCCTAACCCTAACCCTAACCCTAACCCTAACCCTAACCCTAACCCTAACCCTAACCCTAACCCTAACCCTAACCCTAACCCTAACCCTAACCCTAACCCTAACCCTAACCCTAACCCTAACCCTAACCCTAACCCTAACCCTAACCCTAACCCTAACCCTAACCCTAACCCTAACCCTAACCCTAACCCTAACCCTAACCCTAACCCTAACCCTAACCCTAACCCTAACCCTAACCCTAACCCTAACCCTAACCCTAACCCTAACCCTAACCCTAACCCTAACCCTAACCCTAACCCTAACCCTAACCCTAACCCTAACCCTAACCCTAACCCTAACCCTAACCCTAACCCTAACCCTAACCCTAACCCTAACCCTAACCCTAACCCTAACCCTAACCCTAACCCTAACCCTAACCCTAACCCTAACCCTAACCCTAACCCTAACCCTAACCCTAACCCTAACCCTAACCCTAACCCTAACCCTAACCCTAACCCTAACCCTAACCCTAACCCTAACCCTAACCCTAACCCTAACCCTAACCCTAACCCTAACCCTAACCCTAACCCTAACCCTAACCCTAACCCTAACCCTAACCCTAACCCTAACCCTAACCCTAACCCTAACCCTAACCCTAACCCTAACCCTAACCCTAACCCTAACCCTAACCCTAACCCTAACCCTAACCCTAACCCTAACCCTAACCCTAACCCTAACCCTAACCCTAACCCTAACCCTAACCCTAACCCTAACCCTAACCCTAACCCTAACCCTAACCCTAACCCTAACCCTAACCCTAACCCTAACCCTAACCCTAACCCTAACCCTAACCCTAACCCTAACCCTAACCCTAACCCTAACCCTAACCCTAACCCTAACCCTAACCCTAACCCTAACCCTAACCCTAACCCTAACCCTAACCCTAACCCTAACCCTAACCCTAACCCTAACCCTAACCCTAACCCTAACCCTAACCCTAACCCTAACCCTAACCCTAACCCTAACCCTAACCCTAACCCTAACCCTAACCCTAACCCTAACCCTAACCCTAACCCTAACCCTAACCCTAACCCTAACCCTAACCCTAACCCTAACCCTAACCCTAACCCTAACCCTAACCCTAACCCTAACCCTAACCCTAACCCTAACCCTAACCCTAACCCTAACCCTAACCCTAACCCTAACCCTAACCCTAACCCTAACCCTAACCCTAACCCTAACCCTAACCCTAACCCTAACCCTAACCCTAACCCTAACCCTAACCCTAACCCTAACCCTAACCCTAACCCTAACCCTAACCCTAACCCTAACCCTAACCCTAACCCTAACCCTAACCCTAACCCTAACCCTAACCCTAACCCTAACCCTAACCCTAACCCTAACCCTAACCCTAACCCTAACCCTAACCCTAACCCTAACCCTAACCCTAACCCTAACCCTAACCCTAACCCTAACCCTAACCCTAACCCTAACCCTAACCCTAACCCTAACCCTAACCCTAACCCTAACCCTAACCCTAACCCTAACCCTAACCCTAACCCTAACCCTAACCCTAACCCTAACCCTAACCCTAACCCTAACCCTAACCCTAACCCTAACCCTAACCCTAACCCTAACCCTAACCCTAACCCTAACCCTAACCCTAACCCTAACCCTAACCCTAACCCTAACCCTAACCCTAACCCTAACCCTAACCCTAACCCTAACCCTAACCCTAACCCTAACCCTAACCCTAACCCTAACCCTAACCCTAACCCTAACCCTAACCCTAACCCTAACCCTAACCCTAACCCTAACCCTAACCCTAACCCTAACCCTAACCCTAACCCTAACCCTAACCCTAACCCTAACCCTAACCCTAACCCTAACCCTAACCCTAACCCTAACCCTAACCCTAACCCTAACCCTAACCCTAACCCTAACCCTAACCCTAACCCTAACCCTAACCCTAACCCTAACCCTAACCCTAACCCTAACCCTAACCCTAACCCTAACCCTAACCCTAACCCTAACCCTAACCCTAACCCTAACCCTAACCCTAACCCTAACCCTAACCCTAACCCTAACCCTAACCCTAACCCTAACCCTAACCCTAACCCTAACCCTAACCCTAACCCTAACCCTAACCCTAACCCTAACCCTAACCCTAACCCTAACCCTAACCCTAACCCTAACCCTAACCCTAACCCTAACCCTAACCCTAACCCTAACCCTAACCCTAACCCTAACCCTAACCCTAACCCTAACCCTAACCCTAACCCTAACCCTAACCCTAACCCTAACCCTAACCCTAACCCTAACCCTAACCCTAACCCTAACCCTAACCCTAACCCTAACCCTAACCCTAACCCTAACCCTAACCCTAACCCTAACCCTAACCCTAACCCTAACCCTAACCCTAACCCTAACCCTAACCCTAACCCTAACCCTAACCCTAACCCTAACCCTAACCCTAACCCTAACCCTAACCCTAACCCTAACCCTAACCCTAACCCTAACCCTAACCCTAACCCTAACCCTAACCCTAACCCTAACCCTAACCCTAACCCTAACCCTAACCCTAACCCTAACCCTAACCCTAACCCTAACCCTAACCCTAACCCTAACCCTAACCCTAACCCTAACCCTAACCCTAACCCTAACCCTAACCCTAACCCTAACCCTAACCCTAACCCTAACCCTAACCCTAACCCTAACCCTAACCCTAACCCTAACCCTAACCCTAACCCTAACCCTAACCCTAACCCTAACCCTAACCCTAACCCTAACCCTAACCCTAACCCTAACCCTAACCCTAACCCTAACCCTAACCCTAACCCTAACCCTAACCCTAACCCTAACCCTAACCCTAACCCTAACCCTAACCCTAACCCTAACCCTAACCCTAACCCTAACCCTAACCCTAACCCTAACCCTAACCCTAACCCTAACCCTAACCCTAACCCTAACCCTAACCCTAACCCTAACCCTAACCCTAACCCTAACCCTAACCCTAACCCTAACCCTAACCCTAACCCTAACCCTAACCCTAACCCTAACCCTAACCCTAACCCTAACCCTAACCCTAACCCTAACCCTAACCCTAACCCTAACCCTAACCCTAACCCTAACCCTAACCCTAACCCTAACCCTAACCCTAACCCTAACCCTAACCCTAACCCTAACCCTAACCCTAACCCTAACCCTAACCCTAACCCTAACCCTAACCCTAACCCTAACCCTAACCCTAACCCTAACCCTAACCCTAACCCTAACCCTAACCCTAACCCTAACCCTAACCCTAACCCTAACCCTAACCCTAACCCTAACCCTAACCCTAACCCTAACCCTAACCCTAACCCTAACCCTAACCCTAACCCTAACCCTAACCCTAACCCTAACCCTAACCCTAACCCTAACCCTAACCCTAACCCTAACCCTAACCCTAACCCTAACCCTAACCCTAACCCTAACCCTAACCCTAACCCTAACCCTAACCCTAACCCTAACCCTAACCCTAACCCTAACCCTAACCCTAACCCTAACCCTAACCCTAACCCTAACCCTAACCCTAACCCTAACCCTAACCCTAACCCTAACCCTAACCCTAACCCTAACCCTAACCCTAACCCTAACCCTAACCCTAACCCTAACCCTAACCCTAACCCTAACCCTAACCCTAACCCTAACCCTAACCCTAACCCTAACCCTAACCCTAACCCTAACCCTAACCCTAACCCTAACCCTAACCCTAACCCTAACCCTAACCCTAACCCTAACCCTAACCCTAACCCTAACCCTAACCCTAACCCTAACCCTAACCCTAACCCTAACCCTAACCCTAACCCTAACCCTAACCCTAACCCTAACCCTAACCCTAACCCTAACCCTAACCCTAACCCTAACCCTAACCCTAACCCTAACCCTAACCCTAACCCTAACCCTAACCCTAACCCTAACCCTAACCCTAACCCTAACCCTAACCCTAACCCTAACCCTAACCCTAACCCTAACCCTAACCCTAACCCTAACCCTAACCCTAACCCTAACCCTAACCCTAACCCTAACCCTAACCCTAACCCTAACCCTAACCCTAACCCTAACCCTAACCCTAACCCTAACCCTAACCCTAACCCTAACCCTAACCCTAACCCTAACCCTAACCCTAACCCTAACCCTAACCCTAACCCTAACCCTAACCCTAACCCTAACCCTAACCCTAACCCTAACCCTAACCCTAACCCTAACCCTAACCCTAACCCTAACCCTAACCCTAACCCTAACCCTAACCCTAACCCTAACCCTAACCCTAACCCTAACCCTAACCCTAACCCTAACCCTAACCCTAACCCTAACCCTAACCCTAACCCTAACCCTAACCCTAACCCTAACCCTAACCCTAACCCTAACCCTAACCCTAACCCTAACCCTAACCCTAACCCTAACCCTAACCCTAACCCTAACCCTAACCCTAACCCTAACCCTAACCCTAACCCTAACCCTAACCCTAACCCTAACCCTAACCCTAACCCTAACCCTAACCCTAACCCTAACCCTAACCCTAACCCTAACCCTAACCCTAACCCTAACCCTAACCCTAACCCTAACCCTAACCCTAACCCTAACCCTAACCCTAACCCTAACCCTAACCCTAACCCTAACCCTAACCCTAACCCTAACCCTAACCCTAACCCTAACCCTAACCCTAACCCTAACCCTAACCCTAACCCTAACCCTAACCCTAACCCTAACCCTAACCCTAACCCTAACCCTAACCCTAACCCTAACCCTAACCCTAACCCTAACCCTAACCCTAACCCTAACCCTAACCCTAACCCTAACCCTAACCCTAACCCTAACCCTAACCCTAACCCTAACCCTAACCCTAACCCTAACCCTAACCCTAACCCTAACCCTAACCCTAACCCTAACCCTAACCCTAACCCTAACCCTAACCCTAACCCTAACCCTAACCCTAACCCTAACCCTAACCCTAACCCTAACCCTAACCCTAACCCTAACCCTAACCCTAACCCTAACCCTAACCCTAACCCTAACCCTAACCCTAACCCTAACCCTAACCCTAACCCTAACCCTAACCCTAACCCTAACCCTAACCCTAACCCTAACCCTAACCCTAACCCTAACCCTAACCCTAACCCTAACCCTAACCCTAACCCTAACCCTAACCCTAACCCTAACCCTAACCCTAACCCTAACCCTAACCCTAACCCTAACCCTAACCCTAACCCTAACCCTAACCCTAACCCTAACCCTAACCCTAACCCTAACCCTAACCCTAACCCTAACCCTAACCCTAACCCTAACCCTAACCCTAACCCTAACCCTAACCCTAACCCTAACCCTAACCCTAACCCTAACCCTAACCCTAACCCTAACCCTAACCCTAACCCTAACCCTAACCCTAACCCTAACCCTAACCCTAACCCTAACCCTAACCCTAACCCTAACCCTAACCCTAACCCTAACCCTAACCCTAACCCTAACCCTAACCCTAACCCTAACCCTAACCCTAACCCTAACCCTAACCCTAACCCTAACCCTAACCCTAACCCTAACCCTAACCCTAACCCTAACCCTAACCCTAACCCTAACCCTAACCCTAACCCTAACCCTAACCCTAACCCTAACCCTAACCCTAACCCTAACCCTAACCCTAACCCTAACCCTAACCCTAACCCTAACCCTAACCCTAACCCTAACCCTAACCCTAACCCTAACCCTAACCCTAACCCTAACCCTAACCCTAACCCTAACCCTAACCCTAACCCTAACCCTAACCCTAACCCTAACCCTAACCCTAACCCTAACCCTAACCCTAACCCTAACCCTAACCCTAACCCTAACCCTAACCCTAACCCTAACCCTAACCCTAACCCTAACCCTAACCCTAACCCTAACCCTAACCCTAACCCTAACCCTAACCCTAACCCTAACCCTAACCCTAACCCTAACCCTAACCCTAACCCTAACCCTAACCCTAACCCTAACCCTAACCCTAACCCTAACCCTAACCCTAACCCTAACCCTAACCCTAACCCTAACCCTAACCCTAACCCTAACCCTAACCCTAACCCTAACCCTAACCCTAACCCTAACCCTAACCCTAACCCTAACCCTAACCCTAACCCTAACCCTAACCCTAACCCTAACCCTAACCCTAACCCTAACCCTAACCCTAACCCTAACCCTAACCCTAACCCTAACCCTAACCCTAACCCTAACCCTAACCCTAACCCTAACCCTAACCCTAACCCTAACCCTAACCCTAACCCTAACCCTAACCCTAACCCTAACCCTAACCCTAACCCTAACCCTAACCCTAACCCTAACCCTAACCCTAACCCTAACCCTAACCCTAACCCTAACCCTAACCCTAACCCTAACCCTAACCCTAACCCTAACCCTAACCCTAACCCTAACCCTAACCCTAACCCTAACCCTAACCCTAACCCTAACCCTAACCCTAACCCTAACCCTAACCCTAACCCTAACCCTAACCCTAACCCTAACCCTAACCCTAACCCTAACCCTAACCCTAACCCTAACCCTAACCCTAACCCTAACCCTAACCCTAACCCTAACCCTAACCCTAACCCTAACCCTAACCCTAACCCTAACCCTAACCCTAACCCTAACCCTAACCCTAACCCTAACCCTAACCCTAACCCTAACCCTAACCCTAACCCTAACCCTAACCCTAACCCTAACCCTAACCCTAACCCTAACCCTAACCCTAACCCTAACCCTAACCCTAACCCTAACCCTAACCCTAACCCTAACCCTAACCCTAACCCTAACCCTAACCCTAACCCTAACCCTAACCCTAACCCTAACCCTAACCCTAACCCTAACCCTAACCCTAACCCTAACCCTAACCCTAACCCTAACCCTAACCCTAACCCTAACCCTAACCCTAACCCTAACCCTAACCCTAACCCTAACCCTAACCCTAACCCTAACCCTAACCCTAACCCTAACCCTAACCCTAACCCTAACCCTAACCCTAACCCTAACCCTAACCCTAACCCTAACCCTAACCCTAACCCTAACCCTAACCCTAACCCTAACCCTAACCCTAACCCTAACCCTAACCCTAACCCTAACCCTAACCCTAACCCTAACCCTAACCCTAACCCTAACCCTAACCCTAACCCTAACCCTAACCCTAACCCTAACCCTAACCCTAACCCTAACCCTAACCCTAACCCTAACCCTAACCCTAACCCTAACCCTAACCCTAACCCTAACCCTAACCCTAACCCTAACCCTAACCCTAACCCTAACCCTAACCCTAACCCTAACCCTAACCCTAACCCTAACCCTAACCCTAACCCTAACCCTAACCCTAACCCTAACCCTAACCCTAACCCTAACCCTAACCCTAACCCTAACCCTAACCCTAACCCTAACCCTAACCCTAACCCTAACCCTAACCCTAACCCTAACCCTAACCCTAACCCTAACCCTAACCCTAACCCTAACCCTAACCCTAACCCTAACCCTAACCCTAACCCTAACCCTAACCCTAACCCTAACCCTAACCCTAACCCTAACCCTAACCCTAACCCTAACCCTAACCCTAACCCTAACCCTAACCCTAACCCTAACCCTAACCCTAACCCTAACCCTAACCCTAACCCTAACCCTAACCCTAACCCTAACCCTAACCCTAACCCTAACCCTAACCCTAACCCTAACCCTAACCCTAACCCTAACCCTAACCCTAACCCTAACCCTAACCCTAACCCTAACCCTAACCCTAACCCTAACCCTAACCCTAACCCTAACCCTAACCCTAACCCTAACCCTAACCCTAACCCTAACCCTAACCCTAACCCTAACCCTAACCCTAACCCTAACCCTAACCCTAACCCTAACCCTAACCCTAACCCTAACCCTAACCCTAACCCTAACCCTAACCCTAACCCTAACCCTAACCCTAACCCTAACCCTAACCCTAACCCTAACCCTAACCCTAACCCTAACCCTAACCCTAACCCTAACCCTAACCCTAACCCTAACCCTAACCCTAACCCTAACCCTAACCCTAACCCTAACCCTAACCCTAACCCTAACCCTAACCCTAACCCTAACCCTAACCCTAACCCTAACCCTAACCCTAACCCTAACCCTAACCCTAACCCTAACCCTAACCCTAACCCTAACCCTAACCCTAACCCTAACCCTAACCCTAACCCTAACCCTAACCCTAACCCTAACCCTAACCCTAACCCTAACCCTAACCCTAACCCTAACCCTAACCCTAACCCTAACCCTAACCCTAACCCTAACCCTAACCCTAACCCTAACCCTAACCCTAACCCTAACCCTAACCCTAACCCTAACCCTAACCCTAACCCTAACCCTAACCCTAACCCTAACCCTAACCCTAACCCTAACCCTAACCCTAACCCTAACCCTAACCCTAACCCTAACCCTAACCCTAACCCTAACCCTAACCCTAACCCTAACCCTAACCCTAACCCTAACCCTAACCCTAACCCTAACCCTAACCCTAACCCTAACCCTAACCCTAACCCTAACCCTAACCCTAACCCTAACCCTAACCCTAACCCTAACCCTAACCCTAACCCTAACCCTAACCCTAACCCTAACCCTAACCCTAACCCTAACCCTAACCCTAACCCTAACCCTAACCCTAACCCTAACCCTAACCCTAACCCTAACCCTAACCCTAACCCTAACCCTAACCCTAACCCTAACCCTAACCCTAACCCTAACCCTAACCCTAACCCTAACCCTAACCCTAACCCTAACCCTAACCCTAACCCTAACCCTAACCCTAACCCTAACCCTAACCCTAACCCTAACCCTAACCCTAACCCTAACCCTAACCCTAACCCTAACCCTAACCCTAACCCTAACCCTAACCCTAACCCTAACCCTAACCCTAACCCTAACCCTAACCCTAACCCTAACCCTAACCCTAACCCTAACCCTAACCCTAACCCTAACCCTAACCCTAACCCTAACCCTAACCCTAACCCTAACCCTAACCCTAACCCTAACCCTAACCCTAACCCTAACCCTAACCCTAACCCTAACCCTAACCCTAACCCTAACCCTAACCCTAACCCTAACCCTAACCCTAACCCTAACCCTAACCCTAACCCTAACCCTAACCCTAACCCTAACCCTAACCCTAACCCTAACCCTAACCCTAACCCTAACCCTAACCCTAACCCTAACCCTAACCCTAACCCTAACCCTAACCCTAACCCTAACCCTAACCCTAACCCTAACCCTAACCCTAACCCTAACCCTAACCCTAACCCTAACCCTAACCCTAACCCTAACCCTAACCCTAACCCTAACCCTAACCCTAACCCTAACCCTAACCCTAACCCTAACCCTAACCCTAACCCTAACCCTAACCCTAACCCTAACCCTAACCCTAACCCTAACCCTAACCCTAACCCTAACCCTAACCCTAACCCTAACCCTAACCCTAACCCTAACCCTAACCCTAACCCTAACCCTAACCCTAACCCTAACCCTAACCCTAACCCTAACCCTAACCCTAACCCTAACCCTAACCCTAACCCTAACCCTAACCCTAACCCTAACCCTAACCCTAACCCTAACCCTAACCCTAACCCTAACCCTAACCCTAACCCTAACCCTAACCCTAACCCTAACCCTAACCCTAACCCTAACCCTAACCCTAACCCTAACCCTAACCCTAACCCTAACCCTAACCCTAACCCTAACCCTAACCCTAACCCTAACCCTAACCCTAACCCTAACCCTAACCCTAACCCTAACCCTAACCCTAACCCTAACCCTAACCCTAACCCTAACCCTAACCCTAACCCTAACCCTAACCCTAACCCTAACCCTAACCCTAACCCTAACCCTAACCCTAACCCTAACCCTAACCCTAACCCTAACCCTAACCCTAACCCTAACCCTAACCCTAACCCTAACCCTAACCCTAACCCTAACCCTAACCCTAACCCTAACCCTAACCCTAACCCTAACCCTAACCCTAACCCTAACCCTAACCCTAACCCTAACCCTAACCCTAACCCTAACCCTAACCCTAACCCTAACCCTAACCCTAACCCTAACCCTAACCCTAACCCTAACCCTAACCCTAACCCTAACCCTAACCCTAACCCTAACCCTAACCCTAACCCTAACCCTAACCCTAACCCTAACCCTAACCCTAACCCTAACCCTAACCCTAACCCTAACCCTAACCCTAACCCTAACCCTAACCCTAACCCTAACCCTAACCCTAACCCTAACCCTAACCCTAACCCTAACCCTAACCCTAACCC